>NW_025409271.1:0-3557 GCF_002201575.2 Neomonachus schauinslandi
TTTTTTTTTCACTTTGGGCTTTTATCACCTTGCCTGGTTTTAATTAAGAGAATATGCACAGGGTATTTCTTTGAGACAGTTTTCTCAGCATCCAGACTCAGGTAATAATGATCCTCCTTAATTGAGAAAATGTGCCACAATATATATGATAATATCATGTTTATATAAATGTAAGGGTCTATAAATTTTGGTTCATAATCTGAAGTATAGTGAAGACATTTTAAATTCAAATTGTGCATACATCAGTTTTATCTATTAGCTGTGTTATATTTCCCAAAACTTTAACAAGTGTAATTAAGGGTTATTATTTCTAAAATTTAAAAAAAGTTATAAGGTATAAGAGACAAACCAGGTAAGAGTTGATATAAAATGGGGCTCACCCCAACACAAGTTGGGTATCATATTCTTAGCATAGCCTAGAAATGTCCGGTAGACATTTTCAGCTTCACCTTTTCAACTTATTCTGAAATGTTCTACAGAATACAGCCCTGTCTATTCACACACTAGAATTAACAAATCTTTTATCCTCCCATATGTTCCTCTTTGATAACTAGTAATTATAGGATGCAGGCTCTCATTTTAATGTTATGCTTTATTAGCTAGAGCTGAATCAAAGAATGTAGGTTTTATACTGCTTTTTTCAGTATTGAAGTATCTGAGGCTTATAATTTCCTGTTTTTATAACAAGAACTGGGTCACAGCAGGAACAAGATAACACTCTGAATCTGTGTAATAAAAGGACTATTTACAAAGGTGTAGACAGAGCTTAGGGAAAGCAATAAGGAATAGCTCAATACCCAGGGCTCATAATAGCAAGGAGCAGTTACCCTATGCCTGAAGACCTGTGCAAGGATTTGAGTGAAGTAGTCAAAGGGCAGCATGCCAGACTTCTTAGAATTACTACATACAGGCACTCAATGTACATTAATTTCCATCAGAGAGAGTTACAGTGCTCTAAAAGATCCAAAAGTGATACCAGAGATAGTGTGGCAGAGGAAACCAAGGTAGAAACAATTATGAATGGGAAAGTGTGGCTTTGGTCCCATTGACTTTACCTGAACACAGAGCTGGGACGATTTTAAGTGAATAGAGCATGGACTAAGTCTGCCCTTCATCCAGTTTTATTTGGCCGTGTTAAATATGTACCACTGGAATTGCTCAAACCCTCCTAGGTAGTAAACTCTAAACAAAACTGAATTCCAGAAGAGCAACAAGAAATGACTGTTCTGATGAAGGAGATAGCTGAAGGGAGCCTTGTAATCCCCACAAACCCTTTTAACAGTCCTATCTGGCCAGTGTATGGGAAGACAGTTCCTGGAGGTTAACAGCAGACTCCTGGTGATTAAACAGCTCTTTCCTCCAGTTGCTTCAGTTGTAACTAATATATTAGAACTTTATAGGAGGCACAACAAGCCTAGCCAGACTGTTATGCCATCCCAGACTTGCCTACTGCATTCTTTTCCATGCCAGCTTCAGGTTCTGCCAGGTGCAATTTACATCCTCATGGCAGAGAACCAAGTATAGATTTACTGTTTGGCTACATGGATGTTTGAGTTCACTAGCATATTGTCATAATGTAGTGATGCTGACTTGGACTTGATAACCATTGAGAGCAAGTTAATACTACACATTGATAATTGTGACATTCATGAGTGAAAAATCATCAATGAATCTGAAAAAGCAACTCCAGAAACAGACTCAAATACATAAGGAAATTTAGTATATGAAAAGGTGGCATCTTAAATCAGTAGGGGGAAAAGATATATTGCTTAGTAAATGGTGTTAGCTTATGGTCATAACAAACTTAAAAACATTTAAACCTCACATCTTGTAATCCCGATGGATTAAATACTTGAAAATACAAAACATGAAACTTTGAACAGAAGAAATTATGAAACAATGTTTATGCAAAATTACAACTGGAAAGGACTTTCAAAGTATGACACCAACCCAGAAGCCATAAAAAATTAATAAATTTGACTATATCAAAAGTAAACATCTGCATGGCAAAAACCACATAAGCAAAGTCGAAGAAGAAAGACAAACTAGGAAAAATATTTGAAATTCGTATTATATAAAAAGGCTAATTTTTAGCCTTTTATGCTTTATATAAAGAGTTCCTGCAAAAAGCAATGTATAAAGGCTAAACACAGTAGAAAAACATAAATTACAGGCAATATAGAAAATTTTCTGTAATTTTTTCTATATAATTTCTATAATTTTTTCTTATAGAAAAGGATATACTAATAGCCTGAAACATCTGAAGAGCTGCTCAATCTCACTTAAAATAAGGAAAATGAAATTAAAATCACATAGAGAGGGGAGGTGGTGGGGGATGGGCTAAATAGGTGATGGGTATTCAGGAGGGCACTTTTTTTTTTATGTTATGTTAATCACCATACATTACATCATTAGTTTTTGATGTAGTGTTCCATGATTCATTGTTTGTGCATAACACCCAGTGCTCCATGCAGAACGTGCCCTCCTCAATACCCATCACCAGGCTAACCCATCCCCCCACCCCCTTCCCCTCTAGAACCCTCAATTTGTTTTTCAGAGTCCATAGTCTCTCATGGTTCCTCTCCCCCTCCAACTTCCCCCGCCTTCATTCTTCCCCTCCTGCTATCTTCTTCTTCTTTTTTTTTTTTTAAACATATATTGCATTATTTGTTTCAGAGGTACAGATCTGAGATTCAACAGTCTTGCACAATTCACAGCTCTCACCATAGCACATACCCTCCCCAGTGTCTATCACCCAGTCACCCCATCCCTCCCACCCCCCACCACTCCAGCAACCCTCAGTTTGTTTCCTGAGATTAAGAATTCCTCATATCAGTGAGGTCATAGGATACATGTCTTTCTCTGATTGACTTATTTCGCTCAGCATAATACCCTAGGAGGGCACTTTTAATGAGCACTGGGTGTTATATTAAGTGATGAATCACTAAATTCTACTCTTGAAACAAATATTACACTATATATTAACTAACTAGAATTTAAAAATTTGAAAAAGAAAAAAAAGTCACCTAGAGAAACTTTTTCACCTATCATATTGACCAAGATTAATGATAGACAGGTGTCTACATACATAAATACGTATCTCTATATATGTATCTATGTATTTGTGTATCCTGCGTATCATTGCATTAATACAAATGGGGAAAGACAAAACATTCACACATCGCTGATAGATGTGTAAATTGGTACCATCTCTATGGAAGGTGAAGCTGGCATCATCTAATAAATATTATAAACAAATGTATACTCTTTGATCCAGCTATTCTATTTCCATAGGAATTTATTCTACAGAAAACACTCACACATGTGAAATTATGTATGAACAGGCTTATTCGTTGCAGCATTGTATGTAATCTCAAAAGACTAAAAGCAAACTAAATATCCAACAGCGGAAGACTGGTTCGATAAATTATGATATCTTCATAAATGGAATACAATGCTACTATAAAAGAAAAAGAATGGCAAAGTGGCATATATATACTATCTGAATGCTTCATGTGAAAAAGCAAAGCAGGAGGACCATGACTGATGTACTACCA
>NW_025409272.1:0-46160 GCF_002201575.2 Neomonachus schauinslandi
GTGGGAGAGGGAGAAGCAGGCTTCCCGCTGAGCAGGGAGCCCGATGCGGGGCTCGATCCCAGGACCCCGGGATCATGACCTGAGCTGAAGGCAGATGCTTAACGACTGAGCCACCCAGGCGCCCCACATTGATTTTTAAATACTGAATCCCACTTGTTCATGGTATATAACTCTTTTAATATGTTGTCTGCTCAGCAGACAGCCTGTTTCTCCTTCTCCCTCTGCTGCTTCCCTGCTTGTGTGCTTGCTTGCTCTCCAATAAATAAAATCTTAAAAAAAAAAAAGAAATCCTTCCCTATTACAAGTTCATAAAAAAATGCTGCTGCCTATGTTCTCTTCCACTTTTTTTTTTTTTTCAGTTTTACTGTTCACATTTGGGTCTTTATTCTACTTGAAAATTTTGCTTTTGAATGGTGTTAAGTATCCACTTTTACTTTTTTCATAAGCCTAAATATTTGACCTGTTAGCACGTATTGTCTGTCTTTTCCCCAGCGAATTGCAGTGCTATCTTAACCATATATTAAGTTTCTATAAATGCGTGAGTTTCTGAGGTCTCTATTTTTGTGTCATTAGTCTGTTTATTCCTGCACCAGTCATTACTTTTACAAGTTTCTTTACCTGGTAGAGCAAGTCTGCTTATTTTCCCAACATTATTATGACTAATTTTGACCATTTTTTCTTCCATATAAATATTTGGATCATTTTGCAAGGTCTATAAGGACTATTTTGAGTTTATTAGATTAAATTTATAATTTAAGGATGGGCTTATTTATAATATTGTCTTTCCATCCATGAATAAACTCTCCATTTAGTCATGCTTTTTAAAAAGTTCTTAAAAAATGCTTTGCAGTTTTCTCTGTAGTTTCCCCCCTACAAGATTTATTGCAACTTGCTATGGAGGATGAGCCATTTTTACTGTCTTCTTTGATTGGTGTAATGCTGTTAATTGTATATTGCCCTTGGATCTAGAACAGGAATTCAAGTTCGCCTCCCTTGGAGTTGTACAGACATCATCTGCAAATAGGAATAGTTTCTTCTCTCCCTTTACAACTCTCATACCTCAGATCTCTTCCGTTCCCACTTCTCAAAGACTTTCGTGTAATTTTAAGAAATGCGTTGTCTTCATCTAGTGAGTTATTAGTATGGATCCTCTCCTTTTGTCAGGTGTAATATAGAAGTAAATTTGCAGATGCCAAAACATCACCGCAATCCTGATATACACCCTATTAGTTTTTTCTTCACTTTTCTCTTCTTGTACCAGTAATTGCTGAATTGTGATCTTAAGATTTTTGACCACTATGTACATAAGTTAAAGATTGTACAATTTCCATTTATAGGTCCTTGGCTAGGCTTGAGATCAAGTTAATACGAAGATTGTAGGCTGCATTGGATACTTTTTCTTCCTTTTTTTTTAGTTAAGTTTTTGTGATATAGGCATTAATGTGTTCCATGAAGGATTGGTAAGTCTGGTGTCATTTATGGGGAGAATGATTATCAACTCAGTATCTATCATGGCTCTTGGTTTATTCTGGCTTCCTATCCTGTTTAATTTTGATCATGTCCTTTCCTAAAAAATTACTCATTTCATCTGTTTTCAAATACTTTGGTCATACTATGTTTGAGTGACTTTCAAAGACTCTACAGTAGTAATATACTTTCTTCCTCTTAATCCTCAGTATACCAGAAAAAAAAAAAATAAACATTTGTCATCTGGGTCCAAAAGACCCTTTTAATTTTTAAAAGTATTTTAAGTTCAGCAAAATGTACAGAATAAAGATAGTGAGATACTTTACTAGAAATTTGAATAAAAATATAAACATAGCAAACCCAAATTTTTATTTTCCTGGTTTTCATGGTATTAATATGAGATATCAGGTAATGTACCTCAAATGCAATGGACATTCCTTAACTGTCATAAAGCCTAGAACATATTCAACTTTTAAATCTTGACTCCAGATTCCACGTATGTCTCTAATGGGCTCTGTATTAGTATTCCTTCTGGTTCTTCTTACACTTGAATCTTCAAAATGTAATATAGCTTAAAACTTTGATGTCACATTTTTGAAGAGGATGGCTATATTGTGCTTCATAATTGCAAAACATTTTCACTTTTAGATTTGTAAACACCAATTAGTTCAGTCCAATTTTTCACTTTTATATCATTTACTTCATTTCAATCACCTTTGAATATGCACCTGCCTTTAAAATTTGTCTTATAAACTCTGTCATATAAATTCTGATGAACAAACACAAAAGATGTTCTTATAACACAGTATTGTGTGATGAAGTCCTTTCTTTTGGATGACTAACTAGATGAGGATGTATTTCCTTTTGTCCTTAGAAATGTATGTTCACTCATTGATTCCTGAATTGGAGAAAAATTTTCTAGGATACTGTCATCTGAAAATTTAGTTAGGGTTAGAACCCAGAGTGCTCATTTGTCTAACAATCATGAAATCCCTGTTAATTTTTTCTTTGCCATATGAATGCAAAATAAAAAATGACAAATTCCTAACTGTGCTCAATGAAAGCTTAAAAAGTTTACATGGATAGTGTCTCTAGACTTCTTTTATATCTTCTTAAAATATGATGCAGTACTTGGGGCAATGCAATAAAAAAAATGAAGGATGATGCAATAATGAAGATTTATTTCATTTCACTATTGCATTAACCTTCTTGGTGAGTCCATCACTATTGTTTTCCTACTGTAGTCTTTTTTTTTTTTTGCATAGTTTCTGATGTTATACCAAAGGTTAATATTATGTATTTTTTCTTTTTTCCCTCCTTTGTCAATTTTTGTTTAGTTTATCCTAAGACTAGGCTTTTGCTTTCTTAACATTCTCTACAGTTTGTCTTCTGTTTCATGGACTTATTTTATTTTTTGATGAAGAGTTCTTTTTAAATTTATCAAACATTTTGGTCAGAAAACATGGTCTGCATATTCAATCAAATCTTTGAAATTTGCAGGCTCTTTGTGATTTAGAACATTTATAAAAATTATTATATGCTGTGTGTACTTGAAAAGAATATGCATATATTACCTATAATCTCTGTTTTGTGCACCATTTCTATCCTTACAAATTCCACATTTGCTTGCTATATCCATATCTGGTAGAGATGTGCTAAATCCCCACTGTGAATTTGAATCTTTTTATAACCCTTCATTTTATAATCATTTTTTTTTCTTTTTTGAGAGAGAGAGCACACTTGCGGGGGGGGGGGGGGAAGGATAGAATCTTAAGCAGGCTCCATGCCCAGCGTGGAGTGTGCTGTGGGGCTTGATCTCACAACCCTGAGATCATGACATGAGCCCAAATCATGAGTTGGTTGCTTAACTGACAGCTACCCAGGCGCCCTTATAACCCTTTTTCTTAGATGTATCTTTATAAAACCAGTAGATAGATGGATTCCATTTTCCTAATCCAATCTGATGTTTCTTTAAAATGAATTTTTATTTTTCTTAGATTCGTTGTGATATATTCAAACTTACTACTGTCACTTTTACTTTTTCTTCCTTCCCTGATTTCTTTTGGATTTATAATTTACTGTATATCCTTTCTTCCTCCTCTGTTGCAGACCTTTAAAATTTTTGGTCATATATTCTCTAAAATGTTTTGAAAAGTAATATACCCTCTTATACATGTTCAAGTCAATACAAAAACATTTTTACCTAATCTCAAAAACTGTAAAGGAAGTCATTTCTGTAATACTGAAATTTTAAGCTAAATCTAGTACAATACTAAGGTATCCAGCTGAATCAATATATCACAGCAATTTGATATTCACCATCACTCCTTAAAATAGTTATCAGAAATTTTATGCTATTTTATTCCCAATTCGTATCTCCATTGTACTCTCCCGTGTAATTTTATCTCATTGCAATACAGTGTATTGCTTCAAAGTCTTTTACTGATACTCTATTATACATCTGTCCCAAAATACATGAAAACCATATTTATTGAAATAAAAAATATTTTTAGAAATTAAAAAAATACATTTCCAACAACTATAAAGCTCCAAGTGTTGAACATTGTCTGGATTATCATTACTATTCAAATGATAAAAAAATATATTAACTTTTAAAGTATTAAAAACACAAAACAAGTTTATTGGAAATGTATCTCAGTGAGATGGATAGTGCTGTATTTTCTCATATTCATGGATAAATTCTGCCATTGCTAGAATAAGACATCAATTTTATTACTATTTTTTACGTATAGATATAAATGCTGAGAAAATGCATGTATATAGTAAAAAGGAACAAAGAATTCTGTTATAGTGATGCCACTCAATTCTTGGACTCTTTTAAGTTATATGCCAAAAATTATAAACCGATTCGGTCATCAAATTATTTTTAATGATTTTCACTGACAATCTGAGCTTTCTTCAATTTTGAAAGCAAAAAATTGAAAACCACCCTCACTAAAGACCTTGCTGTTCAAGCCATTTTCCTTCTTTTCTTTTTTTTTTTAAAGATTTATTTGCCAGAGAGAGACACAGCGAGAGAGGGAACACAAGCAGGGGGAGGGGAGAGGGAGAAGCAGGCTTCCCGCCGAGCAGGGAGCCCAACGCGGAGCTCGATCCCAGGACCCTGAGATCATGACCTGAGCCGAAGGCAGACGCTTAATGACTGAGCCACCCAGGCGCCCCTTTCCTTACTTCTTTGGGAGTTAACCAAAGATGTTTAGTAAGACTTATCTGTAACTCTTTCACTTAGTCATCTTGCTTATAGACCTTAAAATTAAGACACAACTGAGTAAGAAACACCCCCCACAAAATTGGAAATTGCATAGATTTCTTGAGGATAATTCTGTATAGATTAGAAATTTTATGTTTGAAAAACATTTTTTTTTTACAGAATTAGGATGTAATAGAAGTATCTGAAAAGAATTAATCATAACTAAACTGATTTTCTAAAATTAAATGCACTATGTCCTAGTGTATATTTTGGGGATATTTATTCCATTTACCTATACATGAGTATATGTTCTGCTTTTATGATTATTGTTTATAGTATTTTATCTAACTAAGACACACATTTTCACATTTATGAAATTGGGATGCATCTTACAATTGGTGGCCTATCATAATTTAGTGGGCAGTGTTTTTACTAAGTGGTATGTAATAGTGAATCATACAATAGTGTCTTATATTAGATGAAGAATTAGATTGTGGAAATTAGGAGCAAAAAAAGATAATGAATCACTAGCAAGTTCAGGAAACATGCAAGGTATACCAATGACTATTATGTGTCTTATTTACAATAAAACCCATAATATATTTATGTTAACTTAAACCTAAATACATGTTAAGAATGAAAAAACAGGAAATAACGAAGAGTTGGGCCAGGTAAAAAATTAATATGGATTTACAGAATTTGATAATGAACTGGCTAAGGTTAATAAGAATGTTTCTCCTAAGAATCTGAAAAACATACAGTCATGAACTTACCTTTGATATGGGATCTTTTCACTGGAAAATCTAGTATTAGTATGTCACAAATAAACATGGAACTTCTAACTTCTTCCTCCTTGAAACCATGCTAATTATGCTGAGACAGGTTTGAGACATATTTATCAGGCTCTTCACTGTTATGGAGAATGGTGAAAATAGTTTGCTTGACAGCATTCACCAAAACTCACCATGCTTTTGTACCAATTTTGAATATTCTAAAATAGAGGAGGCAAGTAATCTTATTTGTTTGTTGCCTAAAAATAAGGTAACTTTACCTTCATGTTATGTTCTTGCTCTCTGCTTTACTTTCACATGATTCACCCACAGGAAAAAATGGTTTTTTTGAAGTCAGGAAACAAAAAGGCAAGGCCATTAAACAAAAACTGTCATTATACTATTTCCTACTTAACAACGTATCTGAATTCTGAACATCTCCACATGGGCCAATAAACCCATTTCTAAGACCACACTTCACTCATAACGAAAACTTCCACCATACTTTCTTAAATTGGGCAGTCAGAAAGGTCTGTTCAGAACAGGTTGAAAGGCAAGGGATGTAATTTCACATCTTGATGGGGTAGTGCAAGGTTCTATAAGACTATGTGGGACCTGAAATATTATTGGGGTTATTTTTATAAAATACAAGCTTGCCATAGTTTTCTTATGTAAAATGGGAGAGGGTGATAATCAAAAGGCAGAGGTAAAAAGGAGAACTGGCATGATCCACTGAACATGGAAATGTTCTTTAGACAGGTAATTTTAACAAAGGGATATATATGGGAACTGAGGATCTGGAAAGTTTTCTATGCCTGCATTTCCCTTAGAAGGTTGAAGACTCCCAGAAGTGCACACACCCTTGTTTGAAGACCCAACTTCTGTTCTTTAGTTACCTGAATATTTAAGATGCATACTTAACTAAAAATTTTTCTAAGTTACATAGCATTTCTATGGAGGTATAAAAATGTGTATTTTGGAACACTAAAAAACAATTATTTTCATTTTAAAGAATGATCAATTCTTTCATTCAGCTAAACAAAGATAGACTAATAATAGAAACAAACCAAATTATCAATGTTGCAAGAATTTTGATAACTGAATACACTACCAACTAGAGCCAAACAGTAATGCACCTTTCCTGAGGACAAAAGTTTCTCTTAGGAAAGTCAGAAAAGGTCAGCTCAGGAAGTGGATGTTGGTGACTTGGCAAGAAAGAATTTTTACATTTAGTTGTTTAATATTACAAGTACAGTGAAATAAGATGCGCGTAAACCATTAGAACTGTTACAATTTGTGTATCTTCCAAATATGCTATGAATACATTGGCACAAAATCCTTTCTGACTTCCTTTTTCATCTTTGCCAATAACCCAGTGATCTCTTAAGAGGTGGTTTAATAATTATTTCCAAATGCCTTTTCCTATAGTATTTCTTACCTATAAAATTCATTAAAAGGTTTACAAAAGTATTCTACTTGCTCTAATTTTCATCATACTTCATGACCTCAAATCATCTGGGAAAGACGTTAGAGAATAAAGAAATATTGGGGAAAATTACTAATTTACTACCCCTTTTATAACAGGAGAAAAGGCAGAGCAATACAGTAGTTATAATCAGAATGTCTGCATTCATTCACCAAGTATTTATTAAGCACCTTCTATTTCCCAGACATCATTCTAACAGCTGAGGCTCTACAGGGGTGAATGAGAAAGTAATAGCTACCATTTATTGAGTGCTTACTATGTGCCAGGCTCTGGCCTAAGAGTTGCACACATATAAACCCTTTTAATCCTCAAACACAACACCTCTATGATATGGGTACTATTTTCATTTTACATATGAAAAAATTGAGGCATAGAGAAGTTAAATAACTCATCCAGCTTTTAATTGGTAGAAATAGTCCTGGCTGTTGTGGAGCTTCTATTAGTCTAAACTCCTTCCCTTCTCCTTTTCTTCTTTGCCTCTGTGAGACCTAACAGATAAGAACTGAGTATGGCTCAAATAGGTAGTGTGACCATTTCATTTTTAGATGTTTCTTTTTGGGAATGTTTAAAGAGAATTTTAACTAGCTCTATCTTCATCATGTTGTGATCTCAAGATATCTAAAAAGCCTGACTGTTAGAAGACTGTTTTGTTTAAATATTTGGGGAGAAATAGTTAATGTAGGTATACACACGTAGCAGCCCTTCCTTTGGAAAACCGCTTTTCGAATCCAGGCAGGCCTAGTGGGGCTGAAGATTATGGGACCCTATCTCATTATAGGGGAGGTTCATAGTTCAAGCTAATTAGGCCTCACTGCCTTGGGCAATTATTAGTTCAGGACTACAGAAACATGATCCAGGCACGACAAATCTGTCTTTCCTGGGATGGACAGTGTTGGGAGATGTTCTCTTCACAAAGGAAGTGATTTCAGATGGTACCCATCTTCCTTGGCTCAAGAGAAAATGACTCCATAATATTGAGAGATGTTGAAAAATTCAGATACAGAACACTTTAATCTATCTATGCAAGAAATAGGTCTATCATTGCCCTTTCCAGTTAAATGAGTATAAAAAGTATAAATACCCTTTAAGTGGGTTTCTGTGACTTTCAATCAAGTTTCAATGAACTTACAAAAGCATTACATAAAATATGCACAAAGAACAATGGTTATAATAAATATGAATAGAATTCTTTTCTGTGCTCTTCCTTCACCCTCTTTCCCTGTGAACAAATATAGAACTGTCTACAGCTCAAAGGATGGTTTATTTCATTTTCAAAAGTAGTATGCAAAATATTTACCTATGAATTCTAAGCAAGTGATTACAGGCATTATTTTAATAATTCTACTTCTTTAGCATATGACAAAACCACAATATATCTAGAAAAACAAAATGTTTTATTTTAAAACATTGGAAAACCATTGAAAGACAAATGTCCATTATATAACCATGAACTTCAAATATTTGGAAACTGTAAATCTTCTAAAATGTGGTAGGCACTTCCAAAGAGCTAAATATTGCAAGTTATTCTACTGTATGTCTTTTCTAATATCAACAATACTTGATATGATGAAAAATACCAAGAAGACTCAACTAATTATTCAAAGTCACCATCTTAGGGTTCAACTTAATTACATGAGTAAAAGTTTTGTCCAAGATGTTCCTGACACATGAAGCTTCCGGGTGAATTTCAGAAATGTTAACAAAAGTATCTTCCTTTTTTGCCTGTGAATGTTTGAGTATTGCTGTATTGTTGGTTAATATCCACTACAGATACTGGTTCTAGGCCAGCCCAAGGGTCTTCAAGCATTGAAGGCTTGAAATAATTTTCCAACTCATTAGACATTCTTTTTTCTCTACCACGCCCTGATCCAAATGGTGTAGATGTCCTTGGAGAACCCTTTAGAAAAAAAATCATCAGTTAAAAAAATGTTTTGTAGAGATAATTGGCACTTATTTTTTAAAGCTAGTGGGGATCACATTCCTAGTTAAAAGTTGTGTTTTGAACCCAAACATGTTCAAATGCAAAGTCCATTCTTCCTTTAATCTAGTGTTTTTGTTTGTAAAAGTATTTAAGCCAATTTGACATACTCATGTATTAATAATTCCATGCCAACTGTCAGCTCAAATACTTTTCGATTTCTAATGTAATAACTTTGCAGAACTAACAACTGGTGATAAAATAAATTGTGTTTCAAATTTTCCTCAAAATTTCCACCTTTTTTCTGGAAGGAAATTAAAACTTTTTTTTAACCCTACAGCTTCAAAATTTCAAGAACCTTTCCATCCTATGAAATTTTATCTACTTAGCTCCAGACTCAAAAGGGGTGGGGTTGGTTTAGCACAACGAAAAGTAGGAAACCGTTCAAGTTTTAAACCGCAGAAATCTTAGACACACCAGAAATACTCCCTCGGTCTCCTGTGTTCACTCTCACTGAGAGGAATGGGAAACTTCCAAAATCACCGATTTTTCCTTAAGAAGACTTGGAGCAGGAGCCAGTGTAGTTTGAAGCTCCTCTCTCCGCCACCTTCGCCCCCCACCCCGCCCTGCCCAAAAAAGCGTGCCAGTGTAAGGAAAATGGCACCAGTCTGTAACCCTTTAACTCAGATGAGCTCTACGCTGGGGATTCATTCGCTTTTTCACCCCTCGGAGAATAATTTACTCAGACGAACTGGCGAGGTTCCTGGCAAAGGACAGGAAATTAGGGAAATCTGTGTAGGAATGGCAGTGTACCAGCTCAAAGCAGAAAGTACAGCTCTGCTACGTAAGGTCACCTAAAGTAAGTTACTTAACTTCTCTCTCAGCCTCAGTTTACTCATCTGCAAAACAGGGCCAACAATAGTATCTCACCTCATAGAGGATTAGACAAAATAATCCATGTAAAGGGATTATTATTAGTACCATGCCTGCCATACAGTAAGAGCTCGGCAAACGCTGGCTATTATTACCTGGGGGTGGGTCTGCTGCTGCCCTGGGGAGTAGCCGAAATGCTGCTGGGACCCCGCGGGGGACTTGGAGTAGGAGCCAGGGTAGCCGCCAGGGGACG
This sequence comes from Neomonachus schauinslandi, assembly GCF_002201575.2. Lineage (NCBI taxonomy): Eukaryota > Metazoa > Chordata > Mammalia > Carnivora > Phocidae > Neomonachus > Neomonachus schauinslandi. Next base: position 9,979 of record NW_025409272.1, read on the forward strand.
GAGACCCGAATCGGCCCCCCGGGAAGCTGCCGCCGTGTCGCGGAGAGTGGCTGCTCCCGTAGGGCCTAGACCGGGGCCCGTACGGCGGCGTGTGATGCGGACTCCCGTACCCGTCCCGAGGGGAGGGCGGCCGCGGTCCGCCTCCGCCCGGGGTACCCCGGAAGCTGCTCCCGCTACCCCAACCTCCTACACCCGCGCCGGGGTAGGGAGGAGTCGGGGGTCGAAAATTCTGTCGGTGCATATCAGGAGACGAAGACGAGGACCTCACTGCCGCGTTCTCCCGCCGGAACTGTCCCGACCAACCCTTCTCACAGACTCGGTGGTCCTCTGCCAAAACAGTCCCCTGGCCGCCAGCGCGGTACAGCATATCGGTTCCGGCCTCACAAAGGTTCCGTCAGGCGCAGGGTAGAAGTGGGTCACTGAATTGGATAGAGATTAAGCAGATTTAAGTAAAGAAAGAAAAAGGACAGAAGCCGAACACTCGGCTCCAGCAAAGGCCTTTACGGTCTTGCGGTGCCTGCTCGGGACCGACCGACCAGACGACTGCGCGGGCCGGAACGCGCCGCCCGGAAAACACGGCCCCGGGAAGCACTGCCGGGCAAACAGTGCCCGGCGGGGCCCCGCCCAGTGGGCGGGGGGCGGGGCCTGAGGTGTTCGCGGGCGCCCCCTGTGGCGGCGGGCGGCGCGTGCGCTGCGCTCTTCCCTCACGCCCAGACCTAGGATGTCTGAGAGGCGCGCGATGCTGGCGACGCTGGCGAGGGTCGTGGCTCTGCGGAGAACCCGCCTTCTCTTCCGCCCGGGCGGCGGGAGGGGTTTGTGGACCGGCCGCCCGCAGTCAGGTACCCTTCGAGACGCGGTCCGGGCGGCGAAGGGAACCCCGGCCCCAGTCTCCCCCTCGGGCGGCGCCATGGGGCGAGTGCCCGCGCTTTCCCGAAGTGTCTCCTGCCCCCGCAGCCCACCCTTTGGCCTTTCCCGCCTCTCGGGGCCCTCGCTCGGTGGCCCCGCGGCCGGCCTGGCCCCGCGCCCCGGCCGCCCCGGGGTCACCCTGCTCGGCGTCCGGGCCGGGGGCCGAGAGGTCGCCCCTGCGCGGTCGTACTGGGCGGACGCCTCGCCTCTGTCCCTTACGCCTACCCTGTCTCGTCTTCCGAGTTTAACTCACTTTGCAAAGGTACACCCGGCCGCATTTCAGAAAGGATTTCAGAGTAAGCTCTGCAGAACTGGGGGGAGAGGCTGTGCTAACTAATGTCGGACTTTACTCCCTTCCTTGTTCTTGGTAAATGGAAGCGGGTTAGGGAGGAGGCTCCGAGGCAGAGATGCTGATTTTCAAAGAGCACACTTTGACGAAAGCTCTGAAAATCTTGACTGTTTCATAGACGTTTGGTTATAAAGAAAAATGTGCTAATCCAAGCATGACACCTCATGTCTAATAAAACACGCGTCTGTGCCAGACACCTGTCCCAGGATTTTATTTAAAAGATGTGGCTTAAATTTACTACCGTTTTATAGAACTTTCTTTACCCCCTCAGAGTGTGGGAATGGTAGTACACTCTGACTCGTCAGATCAGCTCGTGGAAAACAATCTTAAAAAACTTTAGGACTCCTGAAACCCCAGCCCGGCGGGTGGCCGGGACCTAGGCTTGTCGGCCTATACACCTTGCAGGTGTGTATGACCTGCAGGGTGACAAGGCTAGCTGCAGTGTGATGTCTTCTCAGCTTGCATCCTCCTTGAGGAGTGGAGACACAAGTGGCTTTCTGTTACTTATTCTGAGGGAATTCTGTTCATCTAATTTCTCCTTTAGACACAGTTGTAGAATCGATCAAGTCAGGATAATGCCATCAAGGCTTAGTGATGCAGTTAAAGGGTGAGGACCCCAGATTATCCATTTTAGTGTGTATTTCTGTCTTGGCCAAAAATTTAGCTTTTGGCCGTTGTCTTTGGTGCTTAGCTTAATGCCTGGTAATTGGGCACTCAGATATTTATTGAATGAACAGTTGGGTCGGTCACATCATTATCGTTCAGCGATTCTCACTTGTCTTACCTTTTATACCATCAACGAATCTACTTTTTTGGGTAAAGGGAGCAGAAAAATGAGGGTGGTGGGGACCAAAATTACCTTTGTTGATTTTTTTTTATAACTGGCAAATGATTTGCAGAATTGATTAAAATATAGTATTGTGTTTTTACTTGGCTTACACTTCTAGAATATTCTTCCTTGTAGCGATGTCTTGTTCATATGTCTACACATACGAACTTGCATTAGAAAAGGGGGGAGGGGGGACGCCTGGGTGGCTCAGTCGTTAAGCGTCTGCCTTCAGCTCAGGTCATGATCCCAGGGTCTTGGGATCGAGCCCCGCATGGAGCCCCGCATCGGGCTCCCTGCTCCTCAGGAAGCCTGCTTCTTCCTCTCCCACTCCCCCTGCTTGTGTTCCGTCTCCAGCTGTGTCTCTCTCTGTCACATAAATAAATAAAATCTTAAAAAAAAAAAAAGAAATGGGGGAAGGAAAGAAATACAGTGCAAAATTTTGACAGATTATACATGACAGTGTGCCCTTCATCAGGTGTGCAGGTATGTATGAGGGTTGAGGGAGAGTTAATCCTTAATAATTATATGAAAACTCCAGATTCCACTTGGATCCCTTTTGAGAATAGGCCATTTGCCTTTTTAGAGATGAGAAATAGGCCAAGAGAAGTTAAGTGACTTGCTTAAGTTCACATAACAGAGGTGCAACCAGAACTCAGGCTTCTTGAATCCCAGGAGATTTTTTTTTTTTCCCTAAGTAAAGATGAATAAATTGGCAATCAGTCTGTCTTTTTTTTTTTTAAGATTTTTATTTATTTATTTGAGAGAGAGAGAGAGAGAGAGGGCATGAGTGGGGAGGAGGGGCAGAGGGAGAAGCAGACTCCCCACTGATCAGGGAGCCTGACATGGACTCCATCCCAGGACCCTGGGATCATGCATGACTGGAGCCGAAGGCAGACGCTTAACCTACCGAGCCACCCAGTCTGCCCTTTGAAAAATGCAATAGATAAATAAACATTGTAAAAATTTGAAAGTGCTATATAGCATATTATTTTAGATTTAGAGATTAACACATATAACCTTAATATTGAATTTTTATAAATGTCGCTAGAATCTTCCCATTTGTTAGCATGGGAATTGCAATCTGGGTGCCTGAACTGGTGGGTCTGAGGCATCTATTTGTATTGAATTTATTTGTATGGTGGTGAGTGCAGGGGAAGAGAGGTGAGGGGAGGGGGATGAAGTTTTATGTTGGGTTACATGGAAGTAGAAAAGAGAGGAACTGGGATGGTGGATATGAGAGTATGGTGGCTGCTGCCTGAAGTCTCAGTCCTGTGGAGAGAAAAGGGCACTTCTTATTTTTGTGAGCAACAGAGGTTTGGGTTCCCCCCAAAAGAGAATTACAGCACTGTTTAGGGAGGATCGGCAGTAGAAAACAGGATACTGGATAGGGCAGTGCTTTCATGGAAGTGTTCAGGTACTTTTTTCAAATGGCATTGTATACATAGGACATCAACAGACAGAACATCAGGAACTTTCTGAGTACCTGTGAACTATATGGGGAGCCCCAGTAATAATCAGTTAACTTTGTGGTGGTGTGTGTTTTATAGATCTCACATTAATGCAAGTAAGAGCACCAAGCCAAGGAAATTTAAGTGCAAATGTAAATGGAACCATGTCTGTTTCTATAAGACAGGATTTTTATTTTATTTAGGTTGCCTAAGATTTTTTGTTTTTTCTTCCCCCAATGGATTTCAATTTTTTTTTTTTTTTTGGTAGAGCCTCATCTTCAAAAAACAATTGGAAGCCCAAATTTTGAGAGCAGATAGGCTGTATTTGAAGCAGGAATTGGGGTTTCAGAGCCTTGCGCACTCTGCACCTCTAAATGGCCCTCTGAAAAGAGGCTTCTGGGGCACCTCTGAGGAATTCCCAGGGCTCTCCAGAAAGGGTGTGAAAGCCAATATTTTAGGAGGTGTCCGATATTAACAAGAGCTGCAAATATAAATGTTTTGGTTTGTTTTACTGTGTATTTTCAAGAAGTGTATATTTTCATGTTTCTGCATGGTCACAGCTTTGTAAGCCAAGAAAACTAGAACCTGGGTTAAAGGGCAAGATTTGGAAGTTAAAAGATTGTTAAGAGATTAGATTGTTAGAGAATGCCCAGGAAGTTTGTTCTTTTGTCAAAGGGTTATAAAACTCAGAGCCTGGGAGACATTCAAGATTGAGATTGTAAACCTTGTGAAGTTAATCTTCCCTTGGGAGACGTTTATTTACATTTCAAAGGGTAAGAACTCTAAGACCTTTCCTTTTCTAAGGAGAATTTGCTTACATTAGGAAGATTAGCTTTTTTCCTGCCTTTCTCAGGGAAAGGTAGCAGTTGGGCAACTATAATACACATATTCCCAGATTCATACTTTTGGGGACCTTTCCTGTGGTTCAACCCCTGTATGGACCGGCCTAACCAACTGGCTCTTGTTACAATGCCTGTGGCGTATTAGGTGTGGGAAAAGTGATACATTTCTTGGTGTAAGTAATAATAACTCTGATCTCTGATCCAGAACCTTGTGTTTACTCTCAGGCTAAAAATGCATAAATGTAAATATTAAAAACATATGTTTTTGATGTAAAATACTTTATATTACAGGGGAGTGTGTTTAATAATTTTTATGTATAGAGATGTTTGTATGTATATTTAGAGTATAAGCTTTACTTAATATTTCCTGCAACTTTCAGATTATCTCTTTTTCTTATAGCGGTCCTGTTATTAGCTGTTTCATGTTAAAGACTTCTTGTAGTAAAAAAGTCAGGGTATCTCTAGGATGTGATTAGTTCAGTCATTGATAGGATTAGGCCTATACTGAACACAGTGGATCACTTAACTATCACCTACATAATATTTTCATTGATAAAGCAACTATTAGAAGCAACTTGTTCTCAGGATTCTCTGAGAGCCAAACTTTACTGTTAATCATCTTCTTTTCAACTCTAAGCATGTATGCATTTTCTGTGGTAGTCAAACACAGGTGAATTGTTTTATACATAATGACTTCCTGTAGACTAATATTCTTTTTTTTAATATATATTTTTAAAGATTTTATTTATTTATTTGAGAGAGAGAGGGAGAGTGAGCACAAGTAGGGGAAGCAGGAGAGGGAGAAGCAGCTCCTCGTGTGGGGGCTCGGTCCCAGGACCAGGGATTGTGACCCTAGATGAAGGCACTTAACTGAGTGAGCCACCCAGGTGCCCCTGGAGACTAATATTCTTTAGTCAGGTGTAACACAGGTGTTAAAGCATTAACTCACAAAAATTTTCATTGAGAATAAAATTGCTGACAGAGTACTTCAATATGAAGGAAAACCTAAGAGAGTATAACTATTGTTTTCAAGACACAAATTTTTATTTTGAAATCAGAAAATAAAATTTTAATTTCACTAGAAGTTGTATTTTTGTATTTTTCCAATTATAAAAACAATACATACATTTTGTAGGTAACCTGAAGTGTTTAAAAAAAACAGAAAGTGGGCACCTGGGTGGCTCAGTTGGTTAAGCGACTGCCTTCGGCTCAGGTCATGATCCTGGAGTCCCTGGATCGAGTCCCGCATCGGGCTCCCTGCTCGGCAGGGAGTCTGCTTCTCCCTCTGACCCTCCCCCCTCTCGTGTGCTCTCTCTCATTCTCTCTCTCTCAAATAACTAAATAAAATCTTTAAAAAATAAAAATAAAATAAAAATAAAAAACCAGAAAGCAAGAAAAAATATTAATTGCTTATCCAAGAAGCAACTATTAATATTAAAAGAGAAAAAAATAAGCCTTAGATAGCTTAAATCTTTTTTTTTTTTTTAAAGATTTTATTTATTTATTTGCGAGAGAGAGAATGAGAGACAGAGAGCATGAGAGGGAGGAGGGTCAGAGGGAGAAGCAGACTCCCTGCCGAGCAGGGAGCCCGATGCGGGACTCGATCCCGGGACTCCAGGATCATGACCTGAGCCGAAGGCAGTCGCTTAACCAACTGAGCCACCCAGGCGCCCCAGCTTAAATCTTTAAATAGGAAAATAAAAGCTTTTAAAATGGGAAACCCACCTATACATAAGCATTTATATAATCTAGGGTTGGGAGAACTTGGTACCTGTGCAGAAAAGAGTTAACATAGCAGGCCTCAGGCTGCTGTCATTATTATTAATTTTTAAAATTTTTATGTATTTATTTTTTGAGAGAGAGAGTGGGAGGGGCAAAGGGAGAGAGAGAGAATCTCAGGCAAGCTCCACAGCCAGTGTGGAGCTCGACGTGGGGCTCAATCTCAGGACCTGAGATCATGACCTGAGCTGAAATCAAGAGTTGGACACTTAACTGACTGAGCCAACTTAGGCTGCTGTATTTAAAAGGACCATCTTAGAAGTTTAGCCCTTGGATGACATCTGGGAACTTGGCACTTGAACTGCTTCCTAATTAATAAGATGCCTAAGTGTTTTGTACAATCCTTGTGATTTATGGTGAACCTGCTTTTACTCTGGTCTGGAATTTTGGTACATGGGAAACACAGCATGTCTCTGTGAATAGCCCTCAGTAAAAACCTTAGATTCTGAGTTTGTAATAGGCTTCCCTGAGCAGAAGCATTGGACATGCTGCTCTTTTTTTTGTTTGTTTCTGGAGACAGAAGCTGCTTGGCTCCCACACCAACTGTGGCTCCTCACAGTAGGAAGAGAACATGAGAAGCCTGTGCATGGATTTTTCCAGACTGTGCCTGTCTTTTTCCCTTGCTGATCCTGTCATATATCATTTTACTGTAATAAACCTTAGTCACGAATACAACTATATGCTGAGTCCTCTGAATCCTTTTAGCAAATCACTGGAAATATGGGTAGTCTTGAGGAATCTTGAAATAAATACCAGAGGTGGAAAGTAAAATTATTTTTTTTTTTAAAGATTTTATTTATTTATTTGACAGAGAGACAGCGAGAGAGGGAACACAAGCAGCAGGAGTGGGAGAGGGAGAAGCAGGCTTCCTGCCAAGCAGGGAGCCCGATGCGGGGCTCGATCCCAAGACCCTGGGATCATGACCTGAGCCAAAGGCAGACGCTTAATGACTGAGCCACCCCGGCACCCCAGTAAAATGATTTTTTTGAAAGCGAAATTCCAATATAACTAAAAAAGCAAACAAGAGATAGGGAAAAGTTACTTTCACAAAAAATAAATGGTAAAAGGTTAATATTATTACTGCATAAAGAATCCATACAAATCAATAGTAAGATAAATGTGAGTTAGCAGTATGGGGCAAAATAATTTATAAGAGAATTTATAAGAATAATTTATAAGAGAAGACATGAAACGAGAACAAATATGAAAAACTTTCAGAATTTAATTTCAGAAGTCATTAAATGCAAATTAAAATGACAGTGCCATGCAAATTTTTAACTGTCAAATTTGCAACAAACAAGTAAAAAAAAGTCCCATAAAACCAAGAGATCATATCCAGGGTTATGGAAGATGATGGAGGATAAATACCATTTTCATACACTGCTGGTGCCAATATAAATACTGCCTTTCTCATGGACAATTTGATAATCTGTATTAACAGTATTAAAGAGTTTGTAACATGAACATATGCTAGGCCACATTAAGTTCTGCCTCTGTACGTGGAAACATCTCTTTGTTTTCCTTTCTCCATCCCCTAAAACTAAAAGCCTTGAAGAGTAATTTTTATCTTTACTACTTGAAGAGAAGTTTCTGGGAGGGTTCCGTAGACCCTCACACAGAAAGCATCCTAAATTCTCTAGACATCTCTCCTGCTCTTCAGAATTACCCACTGGAAGCTGTTAAAAGCAAATCAAATTGTAAAACATATTCTTTTTCACATGCATATCCACCCTACACACTTCTTCCAGGCTGCCCCTTCCTATGCCTTCCCTTCCCTTCCCTTCTATTCCTCTTAGTTAAATATTTGCAGTGTTCTGTAAAATAGGACTCAGTATCTTTTTTTTGTGTCAAAAGAGGGCTCATCCTGTTCACAGTCTAACACTGCAACATCCTCTCCCACTCCCTGCACACACACATTTTCTTCTTTGCTGTGATTAAATTATAATTTCCCTCAAGTACTTATGACAGTGTTTCATCAACAACCTAGAGTGAGCACTGTTTTGCCAGTTCTCTAGAAGGGATGCCTTTTTCTTATTTGTGCAAATAACTTACCTTTGGTTAGTCTTCTCGGAGAGGACAGCCATACCACCAGCATTGAGTTCAAGGAGCCTCTGGGGTTTGTGAGCACTCATTTTCAGTAGTTAGTAACTGTCATTTGCTCCACCAGTTCCTGGTTCAACCACTTCTGATCATCTGAGTAGTTAACTTCAGGATGGCCCATTAATGAGTCCTGAACATTGAATTTTTTTCCTCGGGCTTGCTGACTTTTGGTTATAAATTCTATAACTTTAAATTGATTTATAAAGTCTATAAATTGCTAGTGTTCCTCCTTTCCACATACCAATCTGTATTGTGGTCTACCTCCTAAAAAAAAAAAAAGTTTTTAACACTTAAATACATTTTATAATATGAACTAAGGTGAGAGTACGATCTGAGATGTGTGAGGAATATACTTTTCTTTAGCTTAGTGGGGAGAAGGGTTATGAAAGAAGGCTTAGTCATAGGCTGATCAGTTTTAGGCAAGAATATGTATGGAAGTTGAAAACCTGGAAATTGATTTCTTTAAAATGATTCATGTATCTCTTAGGAAAGTCTTCACATATCTCAGTTTGAAGATTGCTCCTAAAGAGACAGTAAAACTGTCCTGAAATGGACTTATCAGTTGTTAGCTTTGATGCTGTGATATTGCTTAGAGGCTACCATTTTTCTCTTCCAATGCTGGGTATCTCTAGTGGTCATGATAGACTTGGTTGTGCTGCAGTAACAAATTAGCCCACAATCTTAGTGGCTTAATACAATAAAAACATCTTTTTTGCACATCTAGCTTCACTCTTTGAAACTTGCAGCCTCCAAGGTCACAGTAGTAGGAGAAGAGAAGCCTGGAGGATTTCGTGGGATATTTTTAAGGATCAGGCCTGAATTGGCTTGTGTTACTTGTGCCTATCCATTTCATTGGCCAGACCCCAGGCATTTCACCCCAATCTAACTGCAAAAGAAAGCTGGGAAGTTGGAAGAGCAGAGGGATTGTGGATTAGCACTGACTTGTATTTTGGTTGTGGCGTGCTTTATTCATGACTCAGAAGCCCCCTGTCTGATCTTTTTACATGTTCTTCCTATAAACTTCTCAAGTTTTCGTTAAAATAGTGGCACCCAACAGTTCTAAAACCTGTTTGATTGCAAATCCCACAGTAATAGCCAAGTTCTTGTAGGTGAAGGACAGTTGTTAAGAAACAGGGTGTCAGCAGAGGTGGATTATAAATTTTTGTAAGTTATTACCCACCTAACTATTCTCTGGTTGTCTCTAAATGGTGTGATTGCCTTGTAACTTGGGCATCACTCCCACACCAACTTTTTACAGCTCCGAAATTCTACTTTCCCTGGAATGTATTCCAGTGGATACTAATTTTTAAAGTACTCTAAACTCTTATAATTACCTGTCAAACTATACTATTAGGAACAGAGCTTTTTTTCAAGACTTCTAACACATGCTAGAAAGAAAACATCCTGCTAACTGTTCTAAATAAAGCTTCAGCAGACTAAGAGAACATGCTTTGAAAAAATGTCCATCTTCTGCTTTCTCACTCGTAAGTTCTGGTAGGTCAGTTCTCTGTAAAATATCAAATTAAAAAATCCTTTTAGTGTATATTACATGTTCTGTTTGATCTGTTATTTGATCAGTTTGTTTTATGACTTGGCCTTTTTTTTTAAATGCTGGCTAGGACAGTGGGGAGGGACGCCATGATTGCTGTCACTCAGATGAGCCACTTAGGTGGGCATCTGTCAATTATGTCTACTCTGGTGTTGCTCAAGTTTATTTGTGTCCTGGAAACCTTAGGGCCAAGTACCAGGGGAGTCTTAGAAGCAGCTCTGGCAAGCATAGAATTGATGGCGCCTTCATTATAATTATACTTCTTTGCATGATTGCTCAGCCGTATCCTTATAATAGCTTTTAATCCTAGAGGCTAAATAAGATAGAGCGATATACAAGCTGCTCGATATATCACAACAAATTAACAACTGATGCCCTTTCCAACTGTTCTTCCTCCTATAATCACCCTTTATTCCCATCCAGCTTATTCTTGTCTTTCACAAACTGGCAAAATATGGATGTGTAGATACCCTTCTTAAGTATAGAATATTGAGAGTCATATTTATTTCTGTTCCTTAAAACAATCATGTGTTTTTCTTTTCTTGTTTTAACATTTAGAATAAGTAATTTACTTTAATAGGTGGTGACTATGTAATGTGTGTGACTACATAATACATACATGCAATTACTATATGCCAAAAGGTGTGCTGAGCACTTTACATACAATATTTCATTTAATCCTTGCAAACTCTATGATTTAGGTGTTTCAAATGAGGAAACAAGCTCAGAGAAGTGAAGTTACCTTGAAGTTCAGTAGGGAGTAAGTCCTGGAGCAGGAAATTGAATCCAGTCAGTCTCCAGAGTTAATGCTCTTCACTGTGTGAAACTCATTCATTGATTTTGATTTCAATGTGCTCGGGAAGTTCTTTCTGGGTGTCTTCTCAGATCATACAAGTAAAATTCTATTGCCTGATGTGAAATGAATTCAGTTTAAAAGTTTTTGCTTCGGTGGACAAAATTTTACTAATTTATTATGGCTGTGAGATGGCATTGGTAGAGAAGTATAGACTTCTCTTAATAGATATGTAATGAAATGAGACTTATGGGATGAAGAGACCCCTAAATATATTTCATGCATCATTTGAAATAAAACGGGGGCCCTAAAAAGAGACCTGAGTACAGATGACCAGTACTTTTGGAGAACTATGCAACAAGAATTACTTGTACAGTCATTCCTAATGTCAAAATACCTTCTTATATTTGAGGTCTTTTTTATGTGTTTTTATTCTTGAAAATATTTTTCTCTTTAATTTTGTTGATTCTTTGTTTTCACTTTTTGCTTTTTTTTTTTGCTGATTAGAAACATAATCACAATTAAGCAAAATTACAGAAATATATAACTTAGCTGGTAAAAGTTCTGCATAAATTCCCCAAGATTTAACCACTGATAGAATTTTATGAATGCTCCTACAACTACCAACATATATTATTACTATAATTTTTATTCGGGGAGAGAGCGAGAGCAAGAGAGAGAGAGACAGTGCACATGTATGTGTGTTGGTAGGGGGGTGTGGGGAAGGGAGAGGGAGAGAGAGAATCGTAAGCAGGCTCCACACTGGGTGCTCGATCTCATGACTCAGATCATGACCTGAGCCAAAATCAAGAGTTGGTCGCTTAACTGACTGAGTCACCCAGGCGCCCCTGCCAACATACATTCTTATGGTTATTATGTATATTTACAAAATAGGATCACATTATACATCCTATTCTATATTTTGATTTTTTTTAACTTAGAAATATATCTTGGTCAACTTTTCATGTCAGGATGTATAAATCTGTTTCATTTTTCTTAATATCTACCTGAGAGTCTGTTGTATGAATGTGCCAGTGCTTATTTAACATTTCACCTATTGGTGGATTTTTGTATGGTTTTGAATATTTTACTTCAGTATTAAACTTAGAGGGGCAATTCACAAAAGGAGATATATGAATGGCCGATTATTACATGAAAAGATGTTCAACATTATTCATCAGGGAAATGCAAATTAAAACCACCACAAGAAACATTATCTACCCATTAGAATAACTAACATTAAAAAGAAGAGCAATTCCCAGTGTTGTGAGGATGTGGAGCATCTAGAACTCTCATGCGCTGTTATACAAGCACTTGGGAGCTCTGTTTGGCAGTTTCTTAAAATTTAAAGATACACTTACCATATTACTCAGCCATTCCAGTAGGTATTTACTCAAGAGAAATTAAAACATGTTCACACAAAGACTTGTTCGTGAATGTTCATAGCAGCTTGATTCACTGTAGACTAAAATTGGAAACAACTCAATGTCCATCAATAGCTGAATGGATAACAAATATAGTAGAATACTGCTCACTTATAAAAATGCAACAACAGGGGCGCCTGGGTGGCTTAGTTAAGCAGCCATCTCTTGATTTCAGCTCAGATCATGATCTCGGGACCCTGGGATCCAGCCCTGGGTTGGGCTCTCCACTCAGCAGGGAGTCTGCCTCCCCTCCCCCTTTTCCTCTGTCCCTCTTCCTGCTCATCCTCTCTGTCTCTCTCTCTCAAATGAATAAATAAAATCTTTTAAAAAAATGCAACAACATGAATGAATCTCAAAATTATTATGCTTAATGGAAGAAGCCAAACACAAAAGAGTCCCTACTAAATGATTTCATTTACATAAAATTCTAGAAAATGCAATGTTGCCTAAGGCTGGGAGTGGAGGGAAAAATAGTTTGCAAAGGAAGGAGGAAACTTTCAGGTGATGGAAAGTCCTATTTCTTGGGGCGCCTGGGTGGCTCAGTCGTTAAGCGTCTGCCTTCAACCTGCGTCATGATCCCAGGGTCAAGGATCGAGCCCCACATCAAGCTCCCTGCTCCGCGGGAAGCCTGCTTCTCCCTCTCCCACTCCCCCTGCTTGTGCTCCCTCTCTCACTATCACTCTGTCAAATAAATAAATAAATAAATAAAATCTTAAAAAAAAAAAAAGAAACAGGAGCGCCTGGGTGGCTCAGTCGTTAAGCATCTGCCTTTGGCTCAGGTCATGATCCCAGAGTCCTGGGATCGAGTCCCACATGGGGCTCCCTGCTCCGCGGGAAGCCTGCTTCTCCCTCTCCCACTCCCCCTGCTTGTGTTCCCTCTCTCGCTGTGTCTCTCTCTCTGTCAAATAAATAAATAAAATCTTAAAAAAAAAATTATATTAAAAAAAATCAGTAAGAAAGAAAAAAGCCCAATGGAAAAATAGGAAACATATATATAACAGTCAATTCATAGACAAACAAAAATTTCCAGTACCTATAGCAAAAGATGTTTATAGCAATTTCATCTACAAGCAGAAGATGAAAATTATAACAGTAAGAATTTCTTTCTCACCAGACTGGCAAACATTTATAAATTAATACCCAGTATTGGCAAGGGTGTGGTGAAATGGGCACTTTCATACACTGCAGAATGTAAATCACTAATGACTCTGTAGGGCAGCAATTTAACACTTCCCATAAAAATTTTAAATATTAATATCCTTTGACTAGGTTCTCCTGTTGGTGGAATATAATTCACAAAAAGATTCCACAAGTACGCCTAGACAAAGGTAACAAAATGTTTATTACAGAACTTTTTTGTCTTGATTTTCTGCTGTAAGTGTTTTTCAATCAACATTGTTAAAAATAATTTATATATAATAAATTATACAATTAAGTTTTGCACCTGACTGGCTCAGTAGGTAGAGCATGTAACTCTTGCTCTCAGGGTCCTAAGTTCATGAGTTCAAGTTCCACGTCAGGGGTAGAGATCACTTAAAACAAAAAAATTTTTTTAAAAATTAATAACAATTCAGTTTTGACATATATATACACCAGTGAAGTCACCTCCACAATCAAGAAATAGGAACACAAGCAGGGGGAATGGGAGAGGGAGAAGCAGGCTTCCCGCGGAGCAGGGAGCCCGATGCGGGGCTTGATCCCAGCACCCTGGGATCATGACCTGAGCTGAAGTCAGACGCTTAACGACTGAGCCACCCAGGTGCCCCTTCATTTGTATTTAGATCCTAGAACTTAATAGGATCATGTGTAGATCACATTTCCTCTTTTCTATATGGATAGTCAGTTTGCCCAATACTCTTTCTTAAATAATTTATCATTTTCCCACTGATTTGAGATTTTCTCTTCATTATATAACAATTTTTCATTTCTATGTATGGCTGTTTTTCTCTCCATTTGTTCATATGTTAATATATTTTAAAAATTATACTTTTTAAAAATTTCATAGGCTAAATATTCTTCCCTCCACAAAAATTTTTTTCTGGGCTATTCTTGATCACATACTCATCAAGATGAATTTTAGAATCAATTTATCAAACCTTCTTTACTTTTCCTTCCCCTATGGCCAAACCCTTCCTGTTTGATGATGGTATTCAATTTTGTTTCAAAGCTTCCCAAGGCTGGTCAAGGGCTTCCTCACTGAGTTAGCACTGATCTTTCTCTTGTCTCTTTTATACAGTTAATTCTTGTTATTAGAGGTAGTTATGTTCTATAAACTGAACACCTAATTAGTGAATACTGAACCATTGCTTCTAGGGGAAATAGAGGATTAAGTTCCTGCAAGTCTTTGGTCACACATTTTTGACCACTGATTAATACACATAATGTGAAGTGTGTGTTTCTGTTTAAAGTCACCTTATTTAATATATATTGTTTCATTAACTTTGAACTCAGGGCCATAGCATTATAACTTCTATAGTTATAGTCATGGCTGAACAAAGCTCAGCTAACATGTATTTTCTCTGTAAGGCTCATCATGGGGGCTCCTGGGTGGCTCAGTGGGTTAAGCGTCTGCCTTCAGCTCAGGTCATGATTCCGGGGTCCAGGGATGGAGACCGGTGTCTGGCTCCCTGCTCAGCAGGGAGCCTGCTTCTCCCTCTCTCTCTGCCCCTCCACCTGCTTGTACTCTCTCTCTCTCAAATGAATAAACAAAACCTTAAAAAAAAAAGGCTCATCATAGTCTTCTTGCACTTAGGAACACCAGACAGCACTTCAACCACTACTCTTAGGGGCCATGTTAAATGGTGAAATCACCAAGAAAAGCACAGACATGTGAAAATGTGACACTTTAAAATACACCACATAAAGGACACTTGTTTACAGTATGAGACCTGAAACAAGAAGGCCAGTGCGTTGCCTACCAAGAAGGCCAGTGCGTTGCCTACGTTGACTTCGGCTGGGAACATGTGTATCAAGGGACTGAAATTTTTCTGCATTCTGTGCACGTCCTGGAATGACTGCAGAAGCACTGCAGTATTGATCTTGGAGTTAGCGAGTAGTTGAATTCTCAAATATAGAATCTGCGAATAATGAGAATAAACTGTAATTTCCCTTTGAAGCTGCTGCAGTGTGTGCAAATAATGAATCAGGGAAAGCTTCAGAGTGACAATACTTATCAAAACATTGCAGGGGGGATGCCTGGGTGGCTCAGTCGGTTAAGCGTCTGCCTTTGGCTCAGGTCATGATTCCAGGGTCTTGGGATTGAGTCCCACATCAGGCTTCCTGCTCAGCAGAGAGCCTCCTTCTCCCTCTGCCTGCTCCTCCCCCTGCTCGTGCGTGTGTTCTCTCTCTTTGACAAATAAATAAAATCTTTAAAAAAAGCAACAACATTGCAGGGGGCAGCACAGCAAAATGGTACTTCACCTGTTGCTCATGAATTTAACATAACTTATTTATTTTTTAATTTTTGAAAATCAAGGTTTTACATATACTTCAGATCTGTAAGGTTAATTATGAAAAACAGTAGCCTCTTATGTCTCTCTGCCCCTTTCCTTTTCCTAGGGACAACGAATTTCAGTTCTTTTAGCTGTTTCTTTTAGTTTTTACCTCCAGATCTCTAACTAACATGATTATAATGCTACTTCTTGATTTTGTTTTTAGGCATTATCTGTAGTGATAAAGACTAGCTTTCTTTCACCACCTTTCCAACAATTATACATATACTTTCCATCTTACCAAATAATAAATTTTGCTAGACAAATATTCAGTATTTATATTGTTATGATTATACAATTATTCATATTTTTATTTCATTGCTGCTCATATATACCTTTTTGTTTTCCCTGTGTTAATATTTGTCTGGCTTCTTTATTTACTTTCTCAATATCTCTCCTTAATTCATTCCCAACTGTACCATAAGGGTGAATATTTCAGCTATTGTGTTAGTATTTTCTTTACTGTCATCCTGAGGATTCCTTTCATCTTTCTCCTCCTTTAGATCCACCATTTTCTGACCCCATATCTTCTTATTTCTTGTTCTGTTTTTGGTGGAGCATATCCTCTAGAAATAATTTTCCCAAGAAAGAATGGGAAGGTAGGGGCGCCTGGGTGGCTCAGTCAGTTAAGCGGCTGCCTTCAGCTCAGGTCATGATCCTGGGGTCCTGGGATCGAGCCCTGCGTCGGGCTCCCTGCTCAGCGGGGAGCCTGCTTCTCCCTCTGCCTGCCGCTCTGCCTACTTGTGCTCTCCCTCTATCTCTGTCAAATAAATAAATAAAATCTTTAAAAAAAAAAAAAGAATGGGAAGGTAAAGTTTTTGAAAATTTGCATGATTGAAAATGTTCTTTTTCTACCCTCACACAAGACTCAGAGCTTGACTGGGTTTAGAATTTAAAAGAGAAATAATAATAAAAATAAATAAATAAATAAATAAATAAATTAGGACAAAAAATAAAAGAGAAATAAATTTTCCTCTCAAAATTTTAAGGTTTTTGTTCCATTTTTAAGTTTTATTTTCCAGTACTATTGAGAAGTTCAGTCACATTCTGCTAGCCAATCCCTTATATATGCTTTTTTCTCCCTAGAAAGTTTTTAGATCTGATTTTGGCAGAGAAAAAAATCTTAATGTTCCAAATTCTTACACTGATGGGTCTTTATGTGTGTCTTTTATTTTTATTTTTTTTAGATTTTATTTATTTGACAGAGAGAGACACAGCGAGAGAGGGAACACAAGCAGGGGAGTGGGAGAGGGAGAAGCAGGCTTCCCGCTGAACAGGGAGCCCGATGCGGGGCTGGATCCCAGGACCCCGGGATCATGACCTGAGCCGAAGGCAGACCCTTAACGATTGAGCCACCCAGTTGCCCCATATGTGTGCCTTTTAATATAGTTTTTCAGTTTTTTAAATTTCTAGCACTTTGTCATTTTTTTATTTTTTATTTTTTTATTGAAGTATAGTTGAAACACAATGTTACATTAGTTTCAGGTGTATAATATCATGGTGGGACAACTCTGTATTTTTTTTATGCTGTATTCACCACAGTGTAGCTATTATCTATCACCATACAATGCTATTAGAACACCATTTACCATATTTCCTATGCTGTACCTTTCATTCCCATGAATATTCATTCTTGATGTGTGTCTTTTTATTTTTATTAATTAAATTAGTTAATTTTTTAAATTTTAGTATAGTTGACATAATATGTTACATTAGTTTCAGATATACAATATAGTGATTTGACAAATCTGTACATTGATGCTATATGCTCATCACAGGTTTAACTACCATCTGTCACCACCCAATGCTATTACAGTATTGTTGACTATATTCCCTATGCTATGCCTTTTATTTCCATGACTTATTATTCATTCCGTAACTGGAAGCCTGTATCTCCAACTCCCCTTTACCCATTTTGCCTATCCTCCTACCCCTCTCCCCTCTGCAACCATCAATTTGTTTTTATAGGTCTGATTCTGCTTTTGGTTTGTGTATTCACTTTTTTTTGTTTTTTAGATTTCACATGTTATTTGTCTTTCTGTCTGATTTCACTTAGCATAATACCCTGTAGGTTTATCCATGTTGTTGCAAAAAGCATTACTGCATCTTTTTTTTTAAGGCTGAGTAATATTCCATTGTGTGTATGTGTGTGTGTCTGTGCACCATGTCTTCTTCATTCACCTCTTGGTGGACACTTGGGTTGCTTCCATATCTTGGCTATTGTAAATAACGCTGCAGTAAATATAAGGGTGCATATATCTTTTCAAAATGGTGTGTACCTTTTTAAAATCTGTGCAGGGCATGCAGAGGGCCCATTCAATCTGGAAATTAACTCAGTTCTGTGAACTTTTTCTGAATTATTTGTTTATTAATGTTCTCTCTTCTGTTTTTGCTGTTCACTCTTTGAGAAACCTGTATTATCAGAATTCCTAGGCTGATCCTTTATTTTTCCTCCCTCTTCTTCATTTTTCACTTTTATTATTTCTTTTTGTCCTGTCTGGGTGATTTTCTTATCTTTATCTTTTTTATTTAGATTTATGTATTTGAGAGAGAGAGGAAGAGTGAGCAGGGAGAGGGGCAGAGGGAGAGGGAGAGAGAGAATCGTCAAGCAGACTCCCTGCTGAGCATGGAGCCTGAAGCAGGTCTCAAACCCAGGACCCTGAGATCATGACCTGAGCCGAAATCAAGAGTCTGCTGCTCAACTGAATGAGCCACCCAGGTGCCCCATCTTATTTTTATTTTTCTGCCTTTCTCTTACATTTTCATTCTTGTATCTTTTTTTAAAGTTCCAAGATCATACTTTTATTCTCTAAATATTTTTTTACAAGTATCTTTTTCTGTTTTATAGGTGCAAGTTCTTCATATTTCTGATAATATTGATAATTTTTTATGGAGGTAAAATTTGCATACAGTAAAATTCTTTTTGGTATTTAGTTCTGTGGGTTGGGACAAACGTATGGAGTCATGTAACCATCACCATAATTAAGGCATAGAACACTTCCCTTACCCCTCAAAATTTGCAGTCATTCCCTCTCTTCATCCCCAGTTTTTCCCAACTCTTATCTGTTTTCTATCTTTATCATTTGTCTTTTCCAGAATGTCATATTGATGAAATCATAATGGTAGTTTCTTTTTTTTTTTTTTTAAGGATTTTATTTATTTGCCAGAGAGAGACACAGCGAGAGAGGGAACACAAGCAGGGGGAGTGGGAGAGGGAGAAGCAGGCTTTCTGCCGAGCAGGGAGCCCGAGGCGGGGCTCGATCCCAGGACCTTGGGATCATGACCTGAGCTGAAGGCAGACACTTAATGACTGAGCCCCAACTTGATTTTATAGGGGACAAAACCGACAGCCCCTCTCCGTCAGCTTGCTGTTTATGTTGCAGTGTGTTAAATGACAAGGATGGTAAGGGTGCTTGAAGCAATGTTGTGTACACTCATTAAGGGAACTGAATTAAAAATGGGCAAAAGTTTGAAGCAGATGTTTAGTAAAAAAGACATGATAATGGCCAGTAAGCATATGAAAATGTGCTCAACATCACTTGTCATCATGGAAATACAAATCGAAACCACTTCGAGTGTATTACCCAGTTTCTAGAATGGCTACAGTGATCCTTACCTCCTCATACATCCTTGTGTGAGCACCCCCTAACTCTGCACCAGTTGGCCTGTGTGACTAATAGCATATGGCAGAAGTGATAACATGTCACTTCTGAGATTAGGTTATAAAACCCTGCAGCACCCATCGTGGGCACCAAGAAGCCCTACTTGTAATTGCTGCAGTGGGCCTACATGATATTTTTTACGGTGTTCCATTATGGCAATCTATTAATACATTGTGGCAAAATGTGAGGACATTTTTTTCCTCCTTTCCGTCCTTTCTTTCCTTCCACAAACATTTACTGAGTTCTTCCTACATACCAAGTGCTAGTATTTGATATTGGAAATACAGAATGAAAGTCTCTTTTCTCAAGAGTTTATCATCTGGTCAAGACTAACTAGTAAGTCATAATTCGGAAGAATGCTATTGACAGAGACTTGCTCAGGATGCTATGGTGAGCAGGAATACCTTCTAAGGATGTTGACTTATGAAAGATGGAAGGACTTGTCTAGGGGAGACAGGGCGGAGGATTATTACAGTCGGAGGAAAGAACACATACAGTGTCCTAGAAATGTGAGAGATTTGAAAGAAGTATGGCTAGTAAGACATTTCTTTTTTTGCAGATTGAAATTGAAAAGGTGGACAGGAGTGAAGCTAGGAACAATAGCCTCGTTTGCAGCTTTAGGAGGAACAGTAGACTGTAAGCTTCATGAGGGAAAGGACCACGAGTAACTGTGTGAATGAACAAGAAACTGGCATAATGGGTTCTTCATTTTGGAAGATTACTCTGGAAGCAGTGTTGAGAATGAATTGGTGGGGACAGAGGTTAGGCAGAAATAGGTCAAGAAGCTTTTGCAGGCAGTTGGGACAAGAAATGAAGGCCTGAGTGAAGACAGTACCAGGGAACTGGGGAAGAATAGAGCAGATTTAACAGAAAATTGATGGCTGATTGAATGTGGGGAGTGAAGAAGAAGACATGTCTGGGAAGATCCCTAAATTCTATCTTAGAGTGGTTGATGATGCCATTAACTGAGATAGGGAACGGAAGAATGAGAAACAGATATGGTTGAAAAGATTGGGTCGATTTACATTTTGAAAAATAATTCTGGCAGCATTATGGAGGGTGCTTTTTCTTTTTCTTTTCTTCTTCTTTTTTTTTTTTAATGTAGGCTCCATGCCCAGTGTGGAGTCCAACAAGGGGTTTGAACTCATGACCCTGAGATCAAGACCTGAGCTGAGATCAAGAGTTGTACGCTTAACCGACGAGCTACCCAGGCGCCTCTATGGAGGTTGTTTTGAAGAGAGCCAAGATTGAAGCCCAGCAGAAGAATTAGTAGGTTGTTAGAGTAACTCAGGAGAGAGTTGATGGTGACCTGAGCTACAGTGGTGGCAGTGGGGATGAGAGAAGAGAAGCCAGTCAAGAGATATTTTTGAGACAGAGTATGCACTGAGTGGTTCTTTATTAAATTTAAGGGGTGCAAAAAGAGAGAGGGTTCAAGGATTTTGTTTGGGTTTTGACTTCGGTAACCAAGTGGGTAGGAGTGCCACTCACTGAATTAAGGAACACAGGAGCAAGTTTGGGGAGAAGATAGAAATGATACTGACAGTAGCTGACATTTATTGAGCACCGTGGCTAAATGCTTATAAGGCAATGTTTCATTTAATTTTTTAATATCCTTATGAGATAGGTCCCAGTATTATCCCTGTTTTACAGATGGGGAAATCAAAATAGAACAGGGTCACAAGTTAGTAAATAGAGTAACAATTTGAACCTAGGGGTAGTGTTCTTAATCATTATAGTCCTTGTATGTTTAAGTTTTCCCCGGTAGATCATGGGATACTTGAGGAGGAAGGGATGTGATACCTCTCACACTGTATCTTCATAGAATGATTAGCACATAGTAGGGACAAAGGTTGTTTAATGGGAGCTTTCACTCATGTCCTACCTCGTGTACCTGTTCTACTCACTCTGCCCCAGCTCCAACTCACCCTCTTTTTAAAAATTTTCCCAAGAACCACTCAGACAAGGTACTTGGGTTTGTACCAGGCTTTACTGAATTAATTTGGTAATTTTGGAGAGGTACCACATATAACCTAAAATCTAATTCTATTTGTAATACATTAAAAAAAAGTTCTGTTAGCTGTCTTGTTAGTGGAAATTTTTCCCTGGTAGTTTTTCTCCTGCCATTTTCCCTCAGCTTCCTCTCCTTCTCGGTCTGATTTTCCTTTCCATTCCAGCTGCTAAGCTTAACCTGTACCTCCAAATGCCCATTGAATTCTTTGTCTTTTCTTTCTTTCTTCCCCCCCCCTTTTTTTTTTAAAGATTTACTTATTTATTTGAGAAAGAGTGAGAGAGAACCTGAGAGCAGGGGGAGGGCAGAGGGGGAGAGAGAGAGAGAATCTCAAGCATACTTCCTGCTGAGCGCAGAGCCTGACTTGGGGCTCGATCTCACCACCCCGAGATCATGAGCTGAGCCAAAATCAAGAGTTGGACGCTTAACCGATGAGCCACCCAGGTGCCCCTTACTGTGTCTTTTCCCTATTCAAGCTCTGTCCAGGTTAGAGAAAAATCAGCTACCTGACTTTGAAGATTCTGGTCTCTTTTAATGATCTTAATAAGTTTGGGCTGCTAAAATAGAATATCACAGACTTACATACAACAGAAATTTGTTTCTCATGGTTCTGGAGGCTAGAAATGTGAGATCACAGTGCCAACATGGTTGGATTCTGGTGAGGTCCTCTTCTGGGTTGAGGACTGCTGACTTCCTGCTGTGTCCTCACATGGCAGAAAGGGGGCAAGGAAGTTCTCTGGGGCTCATTATATAAGGGTACTAATTCCATTTATGATGGTTCCACCCTCAAGACCTATTTACCTCCCAAAGGTCCCACTTCCTAATATTATAACTTCAGGGATTAGGATTTCAATTTATGAGTTTTGGGGGGACACAAACATTCAGTCCATTGCAATGATCATATGAATTATTAAGTATATGAGTTCCTCCCTCCGTCCCTCACCCCTTCCCAGTGTGACCCTTCAACTCATTCTTAGTGAGTGCCTACCATGGGCCAGCCACTGTTCTGGAGGGAGATGCAAGATAGACAAGTTCTGCCTTCATTGAAATTACATTCTAGTGGAAAAGACAGTAAGTAGTACAATAAATAAATAAACGTATAATGTAATGTGAAGTAATGGGTAGGTGTTATAAAGAAAACGAAAACATACTGAGATCCAGAGGGGTGCTGTTTGAGATAGGATGATCAGGCAAGGTTTCTCTGAGAGTGTGGTGTTTGGGCAGAAATTTGAGTGAAGTAAGCAAGACATGCAAATGTGTGGAGGAAAAAGAGTTTCAGGTCTAGAGAATAGCAAGTGCAAAGGTCCTGTCACATCTCGGATTCTCCAGAAATCAGATGTTGAGACAGAGTTGGAAGGACAAAGGATTTACTGGGGAGTAACACCTATGAAAGGGAAAGGAAGGAAATTGGATTGGGCAGAAGAGCCATCAGACTTGCATGCACCTGTCAAATTCTTTGCCAGCCCAATGCGGGCGGGGGGGGGGGGGGGGCGTTCCAGAGCAGTACACCAAGGAGAACTGATACAACATTCCGCATTCGGTGGAGGAAATGACCAGGCCTTTCTGCCCAACTTTGCTCGGTCATTTGACCAGCGACTGTCCTGAGAACAGAGTGCTCTCAGCTGAGAAAAGCTGAGGTGGGCCTTGAGGAAGCTAATACTGGAGTTGTAAGTTAAACATGCTTCTTGTAGGTTGGGCAGAAATTCCTTTCTTTGAAGGGGAATCTGGGTGGTCCATCTCTGTTTCTGCCACAGGCCCTTAAAACAGAAATATGCTCGGTGTGTTCAAGGAACTGCAAGAAAGCTAACGTAGCTGGAGAAGCATGAGAGGGAGGGATAGGGGTCATGGCTGGGGATGTAGCAGAAGGCCAGAGCAAGCAGCATCTGTGGGCTGTGGGAAGATGTTGGAGTTCATTCTCAGTTTGGTAGAAAGCCATTAGAGGATTTCGAGGAGGGGAATGACGTACGGTTTACATTTTGAAAGGATCGCTCTGCCATAAGCCATTATGTCTGTTTATCTATTGCTGTACAACAAACCACTTCAAAACTTATTGGCTTAAAACAGCAGTGCCTTATTTTTCCTCAGAGTTCTGTGAGTGTCCTGCTGGACTCACCTGAACTCACTCACCTGGCTGGATCTGGGTGTTTTAAGATGGCTTCACCCACATGTCTGGACCTCACCTGGGACAGCTACAGTGACGGGGATGGCTAAGCCTCTCTCCATTTGTTCTTTCATCTTCTGCTTCATCTGAAGGTGGAAGTGTTCCAAAAAGTCAAGCTCTACTGTGTAAGCTCTTTTCCAGCCTCTATGGGCATCAAGTTTGCTAGTGTTCCCTTGGCTAAAGCAAGGCAGATGTCCAAGCCCAGAGTCTACATGGAAGGAGAATATACAAGGGTGTGGATATCTGGAAGTGTGATTCATGGAGGCCATTGCTGTAACAATTTACCACATTAAACATAGTTTTAGTTACTTCCTTTTTTCTGATCCTCTGCTCATCAATTTATCCTCTGCGTATAATTTAGCTTCCTACATAAGTGTGTTTCCAAGAAAATAATGCACCAGTTCCATAGACTTCACATATTTCCTATTGCTGGGATAGCAGTTTCTTACTGTAAAAGAATAAATTGGCTGGTTTCAAGGACAAAATGCCCACTATATGGACTTCGATTATTTCTTACTAGACCAGTGTGGCCTGGGGACCCTAATAGCTAAGAATTATTATGCCACTGTGATCCTTCTCAAGACTATAATGGTGTATGTGTAAATGTGTGACTTCTGTTACTTCCACTGGTGATGGAGCTGCATTGAGATTTTTAAAAAAAATGTATTGAACCGAGGAACTCTCATTCATTTCTGGTGGGAATGCAAAATGGTACAGCTACTTTGGAAGATGGAGCAGAAAACTAAACATACTCTTACCACGCTATTCAGTAATCGGCACTCCTTGATAGTTACCCAAATGTGTTGAAAACTTATGTCCACACAGAGACGTGCATACATTTCAGCAGCTTTTTTCATAAGTCTCAAACCTTGGAAGCAATCAAGGTGTCCTTTAGTAGGTGGATGGATAAATAAACTGGTATACCAAGGTAATGGAATATTATTCAGCACTGAAAAATGATCTATCGAGCCATGGAGGAAACTGAAATGCATACTACCAAGTGAAAGAAGCCAATCTGAAAAGACTACCTACTATATGATTCCAACTATATGACATTCTGGAAAAGGCAAATTGTGGATACAGTAAAAGGATTGGTTTCTAGAGTTTTGAGGGGAGGAAGGGGTGAATAGAGCACAGAGGATTTTTAGGGCAGTGAAATGATTCTGCATATAATAATGTTTGGCACATGTCATTATGTGTTTGTCTAAATCCATACAATGTACAAGACCAAGAGTGAACTCTAAATTATGTGATAGAGACCTGTCAGTGTATCTTCATCAGTTGTAACAAATGTATCACTCTGGTGAGGGAAGTTTAAAGTGGGGGAGGTTGTACACTTGTGGGAAAAAGAGGTACATGGGAATTCTTTGTACTTTCTGCTCCATTTTACTGCTGGTATCCAAAACTGCTCTAAAAAATAGTCTATTTTAAAAATGTATTGAACCAGTAGTTCATCATTTTTCCCCAAAAAGTCAGCTTGATATCAGTCATCATGATCTAAACTTTGTAAGCCGTTTGGCAAGAATTTAACTTTATTATTTATTTTTATTTTTATTTTTTTTAAAGATTCTATTTATTTTTTTGACAGAGAGACACAGCAAGAGAGGGAACACAAGCAGGGGGAGTGGGAGAAGCAGGCTTCCCGCCGAGCAGGGAGCCCGATGCGGGGCTCAATCCCAGGACCCTGGGATCATGACCTGAGCCGAAGGCAGACGCCCAATGACTGAGCCACCCAGGCACCCCTAACTATTTTTTTTTATAGCAGTTTCAGGTTTACCGCAAAATTGAGAGGAAGGTACAGAGACTTCCTATATATTCCTTGCCTGCACACATTCCCCCTTATCAGCATCCTCCCACCAGAGTGGTATGTTTGTTATAATTTGTTGCAACCTATATTAACACAGTGCCCTAAATATCCTTTGTGTTCAGTCTATATGTTCCTCCCCCACCATTTTTTTCATTTGACAAACTATCTTAAAAAAAATTTTTTTTTATTAACATATAATGTATTATTGGTTGCAGGAGTACAGGTCTGTGATTCATCAGTCTTACACAATTCGCAGCGCTAACCATAGCACATACCCTCCCCAATCACCCAGCCACCCCATCCGTACAACCCCCCTCCCCTCCAGCAACCCTCAGTTTGTTTTCTGAGATTAAGAGTCTCTTATGGTTTGTCTCCCACTCTGGTTTCGTCTTGTTTCATTTTTCCCCTCCCTTCCCCTATGATCCTCTGTCTTGTTTCTCAAATTCCACATATCCGTGAGATCATAGGATAATTGTCTTTCTCTAATTGACTTACTTCAGTTAGCATAATACCCTCTAGTTCCATCCACGTCGTTGCAGATGGCAAGATTTCAGTTTTTTTGATGGTCTGTATAATATTCCATTGTGTATATATACCACATCTTCTTTATCCATTCATCTGTTGATGGACATCTAGGCTCTTTCCATAGGTTGGCTATTGTGGGCATTGCTGCTATAAACATTGGGGTGCATGTGCCCATTTTGGATCACTTGTATCTTTGGGGTAAATACCCAGTAGTGCAATTGCTGGGTCATAGGGTAGCTCTGTTTTCAACTTTTTGAGGAACCTCCATACTGTTTTCCAGAGTGGCTGCACCAGCTTGCATTCCCACCAACAGTGTAGGAGGGTTCCCCTTTCTCTACATCTTTACCAACACCTGTCGTTTCCTGATTTGTTAATTTTAGCCATTCTGAAAGGTTTGAGGTGGTATCTCATTGAGGTTTTGATTTGTGTTTCCCAGATGCCGAGGGATGTTGGGCACTTTTTCTTGTGTGTGTTGGCCATTTGGATGTTTTCTTTGGAGAAATGTCTGTTCATGTCTTCTGCCCATTTCTTGATTGGATTATTTGTTCTTTGGGTGTTGAGTTTGATAAGTTCTTTATAGATTTTGGATAGTAGCCCTTTATCTGATATGTCATTTGCAAATATCTTTAGACAAACTATCTTAAGTGTAGCTGTGGACTTTATTAATTGGGTATTAGCTGTTGTAATTTTTACAGATTGACTTAACTGGATCAGGTCAAGGTTTCTGTGTTACATACAAAGCAGAAATATTGTGAAGGAAAACACATATTTTTGGTAGTAATACAGATTACTTAAAATAGAATATGAAGAATTCTGCATTCTTCCTTCTGAAAATTAGTAATCAATACTCTTCAAATATTTTCTGTGTTTTGCCAGTTGCTGACAATATGAAGCCACTGGAGGGTGTAAAAATTCTGGATCTAACAAGGTTTGTATTGGTTTATCTGTGTTTTGGTGATTGAATTTTTCCTTTCTTTAAAAAAAAAACGTTCATTTGTTTTTTGGATTATAATGCTTATCAAAGTTTTAGAAAAGAAAACAAAAAAGAAAAAAAATTTTTTTTTTTTAAAGATTTTATTTATTTGCACGAGAGAGAATGAGAGACAGAGAGCATGAGAGGGAGGAGGGTCAGAGGGAGAAGCAGACTCCCTGCTGAGCAGGAAGCCTGATGTGGGACTCGATCCCGGGACTCCAGGATCATGACCTGAGCCGAAGGCAACCAACTGAGCCACCTAGGCGCCCGAAAAATTTTTATAATTTCATCATTCTAAGAGACAATTCGTGTATTTGTGCATTTTTCCAATCTGCATATTTATATATAATTTTTAAAAATAAAAATTAGTGAGCGGGCGGTTAGCTCAGTTGGTTAGAGCGTGGTGCTGATAAAAATAAAAATTAGAACCATATTGAAATTACAGTTTTAGGGGCACCTAGGTGGCTCAGTTGGTTAAGCGTCTGCCTTCAGCTCAGGTCATGATCTCAGGGTCCTGGGATCGAGCCCTGCATCAGGCTCCCTGCTCAGTGGGGAGTCTGCTTCTCCTTCTCCCTCTGCTCCTTCCCCTGCTCATGTTCTCTCTCTGAAATAAAAAATAAAATATTTAAAAAAAATGAAATTACAGTTTTACGCACATTTAAAAGATAATGTTATATTTTACGTATTTTTCCATGTCATTCAAAATTTGAGAAAAAGGTAAGATGATACTTTATTATATAGTTGTCACATAATTACTCATCCCCCAATATTTCACAATTATAAATTAGGTTTCCTTTTACATAAATTTTTCCCTCAGGAAATCTTAGGATTTCTTCCTTAGCATAGAATTCTGGAAGTGGAATTACTGCATCAATGAGAATATACTTTTTTTTTAAAGTTTTTATTTATTTATTTATTTATTTGAGAGAGAGAGCGCATGTGCATCGCATGATGGGGGAGGGGCAGAGGGAGAAGCAGACTCCCAGCTGAGCAGGGCACAGATGCAGGGCTTGATCCCCAGGACCCTGAAATCATGACACAAGCGGAAGGCAGATGCTAAACTGACTAAGCCACCCAGGTGCCCCAAGGGAATATACTTTTTAAAGCTCTTAGTACATAAGGCCAAATTGCTACTCTGAACAGTTTTAATAGTTTTAATTTTTACTAGCATTATATGAGCTTGTCTATGTTAATGAGCTATTAAGAATTAATATAAAAATCTTCAAAGTGGTAATTATTTGTCATTGTTAATATTGTAGAGTATTGGCGGGACCTTTTGCTACTATGAATTTAGGAGATCTTGGAGCAGAAGTTATAAAAGTGGAAAGACCAGGTAAAGCTATCACTCCCTTTAAAACATAGAAACTAATACAGTTTTTTCTTTTTTAAAGATTTTATTAAGTAATCTCTGAACCCAACGTGGGGCTTGAACTCACAGCCCTGAGATCAAGAGTCACATGCTCTCCTGACTGAGCCGTCCTGGTGCCCCAAACTAATACAGGTTTTTTTTTTTTAAGGTTTTATTTATTTATTTGAGAGAGAGAATGAGATAGAGAGAGCATGAGAAGGGGGAGGGTCAGAGGGAGAAGCAGACTCCCTGATGAGCAGGGAACCTGATGCGGGACTAGATCCCGGGACTCCAGGATCATGACCTGAGCCGAAGGCAGTCACTTAACCAACTGAGCCACCCAAACTAATATGGTTTTTAACTGTTGTTGTTGTTGTTTTTTTTAATAACCATGTATCTATATATGGGATGAGAGAATTGAAATGAAATGATTATTTTTTCTTCTCCATTGCTTATTTTCCTCTGAACCTAGACTAATGATTTCTTCTTACTTTTTATAAGCTCCCGGGGCTAAGGCTTCAGCCAGGCCCTTCACACGTACCTGAAAGCCTCCAGTAGAGACTGAAATGCACCATGTAGTAACAGTGATGGTAACGCTTATCATAGTGTCAGGCACAGGTCTCAGCACTTTGCCTGTATTAATTTATTTGATCTCTACAATAACCTTATGAGCTGATGCTTTATTATTCCTAGATTATAAGTGAGAAGACAGAGACACAGAGACATAAAGCAATTTGTCCAAAGTCACACAGCTAATAAGGAATATCCATGCACTCAGCTCTGGTCCTGGCCCTCCTTAGCCCCACACAAGCCTTACCATTGAGACTGAGTTTAAGAGTTGGCCTGGCCACACTCCCTTGCTGGGGGATGAAGGGAAGGCCAGGAGGAGAGTAAAAGGGAGGAAGCAGGACATAAAAGAAGGAGAGAAGGAAAAGGAATTATTATTTATTCTGCAAGTTGGATCCTTATGGATATGGAACAGAATTACCAAATCAGTGAAAATGGTCTAGCCTTGAATAATGTGAGTATATCTGCAAGACTCATAAAAGATGAGTTTATAATTACATCACCTTATTAATCTCCCATAAGTAATTAAACACTATAAAGTAGAATACTTGGTGTAGAAGATTCAACTTTCTGCTAAACAGATTTCTTAGGAGGCCAAAGCAATTAGCAGAAGATTCTCTGATCAGCATGGGGAATATTCTATATTATTATATTGTGTTTATTTGACCCTATTTTTATCAGGCTCCAAGTGGTAGAAGAGCCTGGCGAATCCTGCTTTCCAGATAAAATGAATGCTTCATTTACCTAGTCAGTGATGTTTATTGCTTTTGGTTGTTGTGGGATACATGCTGAATAATGTTTACTTTCTGGCTGAATACCTTTTTTTTTTCTTTTCCAGGTTTCATAAAACTTTAATTTCCATGTTATTATGCTAATTCAACACCACAGCTCTTTCTAATTTCAGCCATTGGGTCTTCCAATCCTAGACGGAGCATCCGATCTAAGTTCTCTTGCTATTTCAGTTAATCACTAGTCTAAATATTTGTATTTATATTAATTTTAGAGATCATTATTCCCTATTTATGTAGGCCTTATTTCTCCTTTGTACTTTTTCATTTCTTCAGTAGGGGGTACCTTCCTTTGTCTAGGCCTTTACATCCCATAATCATACACTTGGTATCAAGCTTTGGTCCTAGCAGGTCGTTGTTCATTGTTTTTTTCCTAATTGCTCTCTTTCCCTTAACCCTTCTGCATGATGCATTTTAATGTTTATGTTATGTGTTTAACTGTTTTGGATTTTTTTTTTTAAAGATTTTATTTATTTGAGAGAGAGAATGAGATAGAGAGAGCATGAGAGGGGGGAGGGTCAGAGGGAGAAGCAGACTCCCTGATGAGCAGGGAACCTGATGCGGGACTAGATCCCGGGACTCCAGGATCATGACCTGAGCCGAAGGCAGTAGCTTAACCAGCTGAGCCACCCAGGCGCCCAACTGTTTTGTATTTTTGAGATATTCAACACAGATCTGAGGAAAAGTGACTTGGCAGGATTTTCAAAGTTCAGGAGAGAACTATTCTTTTTTCATGTCCACTTTTTCAGTTCGTCCATCTGTTCCTTCTCTTCTCTTCTCTTTTCTTCTTTTCTCTCTCTCTTTCTTTCTTAAAGATTTTATTTATTTAGTTGAGAGAGAGAGAGCATAGCAGGGGGAGAGGCAGAGGGAGAGGGAAAAGCAGTTTCCCCGCTGAGCAGGGAGCTGGATGCAGGGCTTGATCCCGGGACCCTAAGATCATGACCTGAGCCGAAGGCAGACGGTTAACCGACTGAGCCACCCAGGTACCCCTCCAGGTCTTTAATTAAGTAAAATTTGGTTATAATTTTCTGACTTGGGACTATTCTTATTTTTGTAATCAAAGAGCACATAAATTTTCTTTTTCTTTGTTCTGTAGTAACCTAGGGAGGGCAGCAAATGATGTTGCTGGTACTCATGGATTGTGCCCCGTAGGCAGGGATATGAGGGCAGGGGTGTGGTCTTTTGTTCACTGCTGTGTCTGCTCTGCCTAGAGCCCTGTCTGTAACATAGTAGGTGCCCAATAAATATTTGCTGAATGGATTGAATATGTTGAAATATTGCAGTCTGAAATTTTATATGAAATCTCCAGACTTTGAAATCATGGCAGCTAGTTAAAAACTTTAAATTGTGTGTGGGTCAAATAAAACATCTCTCAACTGCCAGTGTTCCCAGTTTGTGACCTTTAGTCTTTCTTTCTTTCTTTCTTTTTTGTTTCCTAGGCAAATAACTTTATTAACCTTGTTTCAGACTTTATTCCCAGGCTTCTTCAGCTTAATTAGCTGCAAAGAATGAATTGTGTATAAGCAAAAACTGAAGAGAGCTGCAGTGTCCAAGGGGCTTGGGCTTAAAAATATTAGAGATCTAGATTTTATCAGATCCATGAACAAAATTTTAAAAAGCAGTCATAATATAAAATAGCAGCTCCTAGTAACTTCTTCAAGTTTTATCTTCTTCAGAAGTTGACTCAATTCCGTTTGCTTCATTCTTGGAAGCTTCATCAAAATTCTCCACAAGATCTGGAACTTCATCATCATCATCCTCTCCAATAGCAAGTGGTGCTTTTCCATCCACAGATTGTGTGGGCAGAGCTTCAGCCAGTCTTCTTAAACTACTCAGACTGTCTGCACCAAGTTGGTTTAAGATCCTGGGTAGCGTTTCCGTCAGCTGCTTTGTCCCAGCATGGCCTGGAATGGTGGAAGTGTTCGCTGCCAGCGATGCCTGAACTTTGGGGTGGTTAGAGGGGATCACTGTTCCTTGGTTTGTGAACATACTCACTTCTTCAATACCAGAGATATTGTTTACACCTAACTTCTTCAAGGAGAACTGAAGTTTTTTATCATCTGCTGTAGCTGTTCTATGAACCACCTTCTTTCGGCGAGCAGTTCCTTTCCCACCAATGTGCACTTGTGTTTGCAGTTTGGCAAGTTTCTCCTGGTTCATGATAGTTTCTTTCATCTTGTTGGAGCAGAAATGGGACTGCATGGGGGAATAGAGTTGGCGCTCAGGGGGTCTCGAGTGGACCAGCTGAGATTAGGTGCACACACACGGGGACGCAAGATGGCAGCTCTTTAGTCTTTATTTCTTGTCACGTGCCATCCATGCTGATTCTTTCCAGAGGCCACTGATCCTCTCTAAAGCCCTGGGTAGGAAAGCCATGTAGGCCTCCAATTAAGATTCCTGACATTATCTCCACCTGAGAGATGAATGTAAACATATAAAATTATCTAATTGTAGCCCTACCTTGACGTTGCTTTATTTAAAAAAAAAATTAATGTATTGGAAGCTTCAAAAAAATGGAAGTAGCTGGACTTTCTCTTGACTCTGACAGGTGCTGTCTGATCCTGAAGATCCAGATTCATGCCTACCTTTTCGTTGAAGCCTCTTCTTACTGGTTTATTACTGGAAGATTGCCTTTCTGGGATCTTGTAGCTCATTTTTTACCCTGATGTTTTGGGCATGCCATTCCATTTGATGCTTACCATTGATTGCTTTGTTTTGTTACTGGTTCATTTCCAGTTAGAACTAATGCTTCTTCTTCTTTTTTCTTTTTTTTTTTTAAAGATTTTATTTATTTATTTGAGAGAGAGAGTGAGAGAGCATGAGTGGGGGGCGGGGGGCGGCGCAGAGGGAGAGGGAGAAGCAGACTCCCCGCTGAGCAGGGAGCCTGATGCAGGACTCCATCCCAGGACCCTGGGATCATGACCTGAGCTGAAAGCAGATGCTTAACTAACTGAGCCACCGAGGCACCGCTAGAACTAATACTTCTTTTCTCCTCTAGCCTGTGTCCTCTCTTGTCTCTTGTGAGGTTGTTTTTTTGTTTTTGTTTAATAAATGAGTCTATTCTTTGGCCTCTTGTTTTGTTTTCCAAAAGGCTGTGTCTGTTTTTCTTGATCAGTTTCAGTGGTAAAGTCTAATGGGCTAATAGATTAATTATATTATTTAGATGAGATTAGAATTTAAACTCTAACTCATATTCACAAGTAGTCTCTTCTTGGGGGCTAGTGATAAATACTTTAATTGTAATTACTTATATAGTGATTAGTTTCTAATATCAATATTTAATCAGACCTTATAAAATCCTTAAAAGATACTGTTTCGTGCCATTTAATCATTGATTGATTTTCTGAGCTCTGTCTACATTGTCAGTTGCTTTTTGTGCAAAGGAAAATTTTTCTGTAACTCTATAGTGTTATCTTTGAATCTAATACAAATATATCTCTTGAAGTAGATGTTCAGAAAAAAACACCCTATATTTGATGTTTTTAAACTTTTACTTTGAAGCAAGACCTACTTGACTAAAATTTTATTCTAGAATACTATTTGAAATTAAATGAACCTGCTATTCAGAAAGTTATGTTGCCGTTTATGATTTGTTGCTATAACACACAATTTTTTCCCAATTGTATTGAGAAATAATTAACATAAATCACTGTGTAAGTTTGAGGCAAATGACATGATGGTTTGATTTACATACATTGTTACCACAATAGGTTCAGCTAACACCCATCTTCTCATGTAGATACAGTAAAAAGAAAAGAAAGAAGAAAAGAAAAAAGGAAAAAATATTCTTCTTGTGATGAGATCTATTAGGATTTACTCTCTTAACAAATTTCCTATATAACATACAGCAGTGTTAGCTGTAGTCATCATGCTGTACATTACATCCCTAGTATTTAATTTATTTTTTGACTGGCAGTTTTTACCTTTTGACCACCTTCCTCCAATTCCCTCTGCCCCCACCCTCCACCTCTGGTAACCACAAGTCTGATCTCTTATTCTATGAGTTTGGTTTTTTTAAAAATTCCACATATAAGTGAGATCATACAATATTTGTATTTGTCTGACTTATTTCATTTAATAATGCTTTCAAGGTCCATCCATGTTGTCACAAATGGTAGGATTTCCTCAATTTTTTATGGCTTAATAGTGTTCCATTGTGTATATATACTACAGCTTTATCCGTGCATCCATCAATGGACACAGGTGATTTCGTATTTGGCTATTGTAAATAATGCTGCTATGAACATGGGGTGCATATCTTTTTGAGTTAGTGTTTTTGTTTCCTTTGGATATATTCCTAGAAGTGGAATTGCTGGATCATATTGTAGTTCTCTTTTTAATTGTTTTTGGATCCTTCATACTGTTTTCCACAGTGGCTGTACGAATTTACATTCCTACCAGAAGTGCACGAGGGGTCCCCTTTCTCCACATCCTCACCAACATTTGTTTTGTTAGCTCTTGTCTTTTTGACAATGGCCATTCTAACAGGTGTGAGGTGATTATCTCATTGTGGTTTTAATTTGCATTTCCCTAATGACTAGTGGATGTCAAGCTTCTTTTTCTGTACCTGATGGCCTTTTGTCTATTTTCTTTGGAGAAATATCTTTTTGGGTCCTTTGCCCATTTTTTGATTGGGTTATTTGTTTTTTTATTTGAGTTGTGTGAGTTCTTTGTATGCTTTGGGTATTAACCTGTTATCAGCTATAGGGTTTGCAAATATTTTTTCCCATTCTGTAGGTTGTCTTTTCACTTTGTTGATGGTTTCCTTTGTGCGGAAGCTTCTCAGTTTGATGTAGTTCCACTTGATTTTTTTTTTTTTTATTTTTATGTTTTAAAAGATTTTATTTATTTATTTGACAGAGAGAGACACACTGAGAGAGGGAACACAAGCAGAAGGATGGGAGAGGGAGAAGCAGGCTTCCCGCCGAGCAGGGAGCCCGATGCGGGGCTTGATCCCAGGATTCTGGGATCATGACCTGAGCTGAAGGCAGACACTTAATGACTGAGCCACCCAGGCGCCCCTCCACATGTTTATTTTTTATTTTATTGCTTGTGCTTTTAGTGTCAAGTCCAGAAGAATCATTACCAAGACCCATGTCAAGGAACTTTGTTCCTATGTTTTCTTTTAGGAATTTCATGGTTTTAAGTCTTATGTCTAAGTCTTTAATCCTTTTTGAGTTAATTTTTGTGAGTGATGAATGGTGTAAGATATGGGTTTAGTTTCATTCTTTTACATATGAATATCCAATTATCCCAGCACCATTTGTTGAGAAGACTTGTCTTCTCCTTTGAGTGTTCTTGGTTCCCTTGTCATACATTAGTTGGCCATATATGCTTGGGTTTATTTCTGGGATTTCACAGAAATTTAAAGATTTATTTATTTATGATGCCATTTTATTATAAAATCTCACTTGCCATTATTCTGGTTTAAATAATATTTAACAAAAATCTTTTGCAGACTCAGCATTTCTTTGCACATTTAATGCCAAGAAACATAGAAAGAGCTGACCTAAACTGCCAAAGCTTTTTACTTTTTGACCTAAACTGCTGAAGATTTTTACTTTTTGCTTGCCAAAAACTGAGAGTAGTTTTTTTCTTTTAAATTTGACATTTATTAAATCTAAAGACTGCTAATAGGATATTTCTTTCTGGATATTGACTTTCAGGGATGGATTCTAGTAAAGATGATATGGTAGGATTTAGTGAATAACATGAGCAGGTAGAGTTTGGACAGTTCCAACAAGTTCTTATGGTCCCTCTAAATTGCAAATTCCACTGAATTGAGCTGATTTTGTTTAGGCAACTGTGAATGTATATGATGGGTGAACGTTGGTTTGGATGTCTCATGATGTTTAAGAGTTAAAAATTAATAGCTCATACTATTATTTTCAGGAGCTGGTGATGATACACGAACTTGGGGGCCACCTTTTGTGGGGACAGAAAGTACTTATTTTCTCAGTGTTAATCGAAATAAAAAAGTAAGAATATAATTTCTTTCTTTGTTTTTTTTTGTGTAATTATCTTGTAATAACAAAACTTTTGATATCATCTTGGCTCATTCATTTCTATCCTTTTTTGTGTATATAATATTTAAATTAAAGTGAAATTTTATTCATTCACCAGGTACCAAATAGAAACAAGAGAGCTTTTTACTAATCTTCCTTCTCTACTAACTTAAAATATTTCAAGAGAATTTCTAATTGTTTATAATGGAAATGATTTTATTAAAGAAAGAAATTATTTGATTCTTTACATTTTATTCTTTTGGAGATCACTAATTGCCTAACACTTGGTATTATTTGAAAAATTTTTACTGTTATCCTTGGTATCATCCTAATATAGTTACATTGCAAATAAAATCAGTAAAGATAATTTAAATGTTTCTTCCTGAGGAAAATACACTTGCTTTAAGAGGAGAACATATGATATGAATGGCTCCCTTATTGAACTGTCAGTAATATGAAAACCTTTATGATACTATTTTAATATGTATATTTTAATTTTTAGAGTATAGCTGTTAATATCAAGGATCCAAAAGGGGTGAGAATCATCAAAGAGGTACAGTATGCTCTATGGAAGACATCTTACCACCTGGGTTGTAACTGGGGATTTGAACATCAGAGTAAAAGATTCTTTGAGTTAATTTTTTAAATTTTTTTTTTTTTAATTTTTCTTTTTTCCTTTTTCAACCAACATCTTATCAATCGCTTTTTTAAAAAAATCTTTTTTATTTTTCATTTTTAGAGTCATATTCTATCCCTTCATAGTAGTTAACCTTATTTTTGGTATATATATATATATATATATATATATATATATATATATATATATAT
>NW_025409273.1:0-46157 GCF_002201575.2 Neomonachus schauinslandi
GTGGGAGAGGGAGAAGCAGGCTTCCCGCTGAGCAGGGAGCCCGATGCAGGGCTCGATCCCAGGACCCCGGGATCATGACCTGAGCTGAAGGCAGATGCTTAACGACTGAGCCACCCAGGCGCCCCACATTGATTTTTAAATACTGAATCCCACTTGTTCATGGTATATAACTCTTTTAATATGTTGTCTGCTCAGCAGACAGCCTGTTTCTCCTTCTCCCTCTGCTGCTTCCCTGCTTGTGTGCTTGCTTGCTCTCCAATAAATAAAATCTTAAAAAAAAAAAAAGAAATCCTTCCCTATTACAAGTTCATAAAAAAATGCTGCTGCCTATGTTCTCTTCCACTTTTTTTTTTTTTTCAGTTTTACTGTTCACATTTGGGTCTTTATTCTACTTGAAAATTTTGCTTTTGAATGGTGTTAAGTATCCACTTTTACTTTTTTCATAAGCCTAAATATTTGACCTGTTAGCACGTATTGTCTGTCTTTTCCCCAGCGAATTGCAGTGCTATCTTAACCATATATTAAGTTTCTATAAATGCGTGAGTTTCTGAGGTCTCTATTTTTGTGTCATTAGTCTGTTTATTCCTGCACCAGTCATTACTTTTACAAGTTTCTTTACCTGGTAGAGCAAGTCTGCTTATTTTCCCAACATTATTATGACTAATTTTGACCATTTTTTCTTCCATATAAATATTTGGATCATTTTGCAAGGTCTATAAGGACTATTTTGAGTTTATTAGATTAAATTTATAATTTAAGGATGGGCTTATTTATAATATTGTCTTTCCATCCATGAATAAACTCTCCATTTAGTCATGCTTTTTAAAAAGTTCTTAAAAAATGCTTTGCAGTTTTCTCTGTAGTTTCCCCCCAACAAGATTTATTGCAACTTGCTATGGAGGATGAGCCATTTTTACTGTCTTCTTTGATTGGTGTAATGCTGTTAATTGTATATTGCCCTTGGATCTAGAACAGGAATTCAAGTTCGCCTCCCTTGGAGTTGTACAGACATCATCTGCAAATAGGAATAGTTTCTTCTCTCCCTTTACAACTCTCATACCTCAGATCTCTTCCGTTCCCACTTCTCAAAGACTTTCGTGTAATTTTAAGAAATGCGTTGTCTTCATCTAGTGAGTTATTAGTATGGATCCTCTCCTTTTGTCAGGTGTAATATAGAAGTAAATTTGCAGATGCCAAAACATCACCGCAATCCTGATATACACCCTATTAGTTTTTTCTTCACTTTTCTCTTCTTGTACCAGTAATTGCTGAATTGTGATCTTAAGATTTTTGACCACTATGTACATAAGTTAAAGATTGTACAATTTCCATTTATAGGTCCTTGGCTAGGCTTGAGATCAAGTTAATACGAAGATTGTAGGCTGCATTGGATACTTTTTCTTCCTTTTTTTTTAGTTAAGTTTTTGTGATATAGGCATTAATGTGTTCCATGAAGGATTGGTAAGTCTGGTGTCATTTATGGGGAGAATGATTATCAACTCAGTATCTATCATGGCTCTTGGTTTATTCTGGCTTCCTATCCTGTTTAATTTTGATCATGTCCTTTCCTAAAAAATTACTCATTTCATCTGTTTTCAAATACTTTGGTCATACTATGTTTGAGTGACTTTCAAAGACTCTACAGTAGTAATATACTTTCTTCCTCTTAATCCTCAGTATACCAGAAAAAAAAAAAATAAACATTTGTCATCTGGGTCCAAAAGACCCTTTTAATTTTTAAAAGTATTTTAAGTTCAGCAAAATGTACAGAATAAAGATAGTGAGATACTTTACTAGAAATTTGAATAAAAATATAAACATAGCAAACCCAAATTTTTATTTTCCTGGTTTTCATGGTATTAATATGAGATATCAGGTAATGTACCTCAAATGCAATGGACATTCCTTAACTGTCATAAAGCCTAGAACATATTCAACTTTTAAATCTTGACTCCAGATTCCACGTATGTCTCTAATGGGCTCTGTATTAGTATTCCTTCTGGTTCTTCTTACACTTGAATCTTCAAAATGTAATATAGCTTAAAACTTTGATGTCACATTTTTGAAGAGGATGGCTATATTGTGCTTCATAATTGCAAAACATTTTCACTTTTAGATTTGTAAACACCAATTAGTTCAGTCCAATTTTTCACTTTTATATCATTTACTTCATTTCAATCACCTTTGAATATGCACCTGCCTTTAAAATTTGTCTTATAAACTCTGTCATATAAATTCTGATGAACAAACACAAAAGATGTTCTTATAACACAGTATTGTGTGATGAAGTCCTTTCTTTTGGATGACTAACTAGATGAGGATGTATTTCCTTTTGTCCTTAGAAATGTATGTTCACTCATTGATTCCTGAATTGGAGAAAAATTTTCTAGGATACTGTCATCTGAAAATTTAGTTAGGGTTAGAACCCAGAGTGCTCATTTGTCTAACAATCATGAAATCCCTGTTAATTTTTTCTTTGCCATATGAATGCAAAATAAAAAATGACAAATTCCTAACTGTGCTCAATGAAAGCTTAAAAAGTTTACATGGATAGTGTCTCTAGACTTCTTTTATATCTTCTTAAAATATGATGCAGTACTTGGGGCAATGCAATAAAAAAAATGGATGATGCAATAATGAAGATTTATTTCATTTCACTATTGCATTAACCTTCTTGGTGAGTCCATCACTATTGTTTTCCTACTGTAGTCTTTTTTTTTTTTGCATAGTTTCTGATGTTATACCAAAGGTTAATATTATGTATTTTTTCTTTTTTCCCTCCTTTGTCAATTTTTGTTTAGTTTATCCTAAGACTAGGCTTTTGCTTTCTTAACATTCTCTACAGTTTGTCTTCTGTTTCATGGACTTATTTTATTTTTTGATGAAGAGTTCTTTTTAAATTTATCAAACATTTTGGTCAGAAAACATGGTCTGCATATTCAATCAAATCTTTGAAATTTGCAGGCTCTTTGTGATTTAGAACATTTATAAAAATTATTATATGCTGTGTGTACTTGAAAAGAATATGCATATATTACCTATAATCTCTGTTTTGTGCACCATTTCTATCCTTACAAATTCCACATTTGCTTGCTATATCCATATCTGGTAGAGATGTGCTAAATCCCCACTGTGAATTTGAATCTTTTTATAACCCTTCATTTTATAATCATTTTTTTTTCTTTTTTGAGAGAGAGAGCACACTTGCGGGGGGGGGGGGGGAAGGATAGAATCTTAAGCAGGCTCCATGCCCAGCGTGGAGTGTGCTGTGGGGCTTGATCTCACAACCCTGAGATCATGACATGAGCCCAAATCATGAGTTGGTTGCTTAACTGACAGCTACCCAGGCGCCCTTATAACCCTTTTTCTTAGATGTATCTTTATAAAACCAGTAGATAGATGGATTCCATTTTCCTAATCCAATCTGATGTTTCTTTAAAATGAATTTTTATTTTTCTTAGATTCGTTGTGATATATTCAAACTTACTACTGTCACTTTTACTTTTTCTTCCTTCCCTGATTTCTTTTGGATTTATAATTTACTGTATATCCTTTCTTCCTCCTCTGTTGCAGACCTTTAAAATTTTTGGTCATATATTCTCTAAAATGTTTTGAAAAGTAATATACCCTCTTATACATGTTCAAGTCAATACAAAAACATTTTTACCTAATCTCAAAAACTGTAAAGGAAGTCATTTCTGTAATACTGAAATTTTAAGCTAAATCTAGTACAATACTAAGGTATCCAGCTGAATCAATATATCACAGCAATTTGATATTCACCATCACTCCTTAAAATAGTTATCAGAACTTTTATGCTATTTTATTCCCAATTCGTATCTCCATTGTACTCTCCCGTGTAATTTTATCTCATTGCAATACAGTGTATTGCTTCAAAGTCTTTTACTGATACTCTATTATACATCTGTCCCAAAATACATGAAAACCATATTTATTGAAATAAAAAATATTTTTAGAAATTAAAAAAATACATTTCCAACAACTATAAAGCTCCAAGTGTTGAACATTGTCTGGATTATCATTACTATTCAAATGATAAAAAAATATATTAACTTTTAAAGTATTAAAAACACAAAACAAGTTTATTGGAAATGTATCTCAGTGAGATGGATAGTGCTGTATTTTCTCATATTCATGGATAAATTCTGCCATTGCTAGAATAAGACATCAATTTTATTACTATTTTTTACGTATAGATATAAATGCTGAGAAAATGCATGTATATAGTAAAAAGGAACAAAGAATTCTGTTATAGTGATGCCACTCAATTCTTGGACTCTTTTAAGTTATATGCCAAAAATTATAAACCGATTCGGTCATCAAATTATTTTTAATGATTTTCACTGACAATCTGAGCTTTCTTCAATTTTGAAAGCAAAAAATTGAAAACCACCCTCACTAAAGACCTTGCTGTTCAAGCCATTTTCCTTCTTTTCTTTTTTTTTTTAAAGATTTATTTGCCAGAGAGAGACACAGCGAGAGAGGGAACACAAGCAGGGGGAGGGGAGAGGGAGAAGCAGGCTTCCCGCCGAGCAGGGAGCCCAACGCGGAGCTCGATCCCAGGACCCTGAGATCATGACCTGAGCCGAAGGCAGACGCTTAATGACTGAGCCACCCAGGCGCCCCTTTCCTTACTTCTTTGGGAGTTAACCAAAGATGTTTAGTAAGACTTATCTGTAACTCTTTCACTTAGTCATCTTGCTTATAGACCTTAAAATTAAGACACAACTGAGTAAGAAACACCCCCCACAAAATTGGAAATTGCATAGATTTCTTGAGGATAATTCTGTATAGATTAGAAATTTTATGTTTGAAAAACATTTTTTTTTTACAGAATTAGGATGTAATAGAAGTATCTGAAAAGAATTAATCATAACTAAACTGATTTTCTAAAATTAAATGCACTATGTCCTAGTGTATATTTTGGGGATATTTATTCCATTTACCTATACATGAGTATATGTTCTGCTTTTATGATTATTGTTTATAGTATTTTATCTAACTAAGACACACATTTTCACATTTATGAAATTGGGATGCATCTTACAATTGGTGGCCTATCATAATTTAGTGGGCAGTGTTTTTACTAAGTGGTATGTAATAGTGAATCATACAATAGTGTCTTATATTAGATGAAGAATTAGATTGTGGAAATTAGGAGCAAAAAAAGATAATGAATCACTAGCAAGTTCAGGAAACATGCAAGGTATACCAATGACTATTATGTGTCTTATTTACAATAAAACCCATAATATATTTATGTTAACTTAAACCTAAATACATGTTAAGAATGAAAAAACAGGAAATAACGAAGAGTTGGGCCAGGTAAAAAATTAATATGGATTTACAGAATTTGATAATGAACTGGCTAAGGTTAATAAGAATGTTTCTCCTAAGAATCTGAAAAACATACAGTCATGAACTTACCTTTGATATGGGATCTTTTCACTGGAAAATCTAGTATTAGTATGTCACAAATAAACATGGAACTTCTAACTTCTTCCTCCTTGAAACCATGCTAATTATGCTGAGACAGGTTTGAGACATATTTATCAGGCTCTTCACTGTTATGGAGAATGGTGAAAATAGTTTGCTTGACAGCATTCACCAAAACTCACCATGCTTTTGTACCAATTTTGAATATTCTAAAATAGAGGAGGCAAGTAATCTTATTTGTTTGTTGCCTAAAAATAAGGTAACTTTACCTTCATGTTATGTTCTTGCTCTCTGCTTTACTTTCACATGATTCACCCACAGGAAAAAATGGTTTTTTTGAAGTCAGGAAACAAAAAGGCAAGGCCATTAAACAAAAACTGTCATTATACTATTTCCTACTTAACAACGTATCTGAATTCTGAACATCTCCACATGGGCCAATAAACCCATTTCTAAGACCACACTTCACTCATAACGAAAACTTCCACCATACTTTCTTAAATTGGGCAGTCAGAAAGGTCTGTTCAGAACAGGTTGAAAGGCAAGGGATGTAATTTCACATCTTGATGGGGTAGTGCAAGGTTCTATAAGACTATGTGGGACCTGAAATATTATTGGGGTTATTTTTATAAAATACAAGCTTGCCATAGTTTTCTTATGTAAAATGGGAGAGGGTGATAATCAAAAGGCAGAGGTAAAAAGGAGAACTGGCATGATCCACTGAACATGGAAATGTTCTTTAGACAGGTAATTTTAACAAAGGGATATATATGGGAACTGAGGATCTGGAAAGTTTTCTATGCCTGCATTTCCCTTAGAAGGTTGAAGACTCCCAGAAGTGCACACACCCTTGTTTGAAGACCCAACTTCTGTTCTTTAGTTACCTGAATATTTAAGATGCATACTTAACTAAAAATTTTTCTAAGTTACATAGCATTTCTATGGAGGTATAAAAATGTGTATTTTGGAACACTAAAAAACAATTATTTTCATTTTAAAGAATGATCAATTCTTTCATTCAGCTAAACAAAGATAGACTAATAATAGAAACAAACCAAATTATCAATGTTGCAAGAATTTTGATAACTGAATACACTACCAACTAGAGCCAAACAGTAATGCACCTTTCCTGAGGACAAAAGTTTCTCTTAGGAAAGTCAGAAAAGGTCAGCTCAGGAAGTGGATGTTGGTGACTTGGCAAGAAAGAATTTTTACATTTAGTTGTTTAATATTACAAGTACAGTGAAATAAGATGCGCGTAAACCATTAGAACTGTTACAATTTGTGTATCTTCCAAATATGCTATGAATACATTGGCACAAAATCCTTTCTGACTTCCTTTTTCATCTTTGCCAATAACCCAGTGATCTCTTAAGAGGTGGTTTAATAATTATTTCCAAATGCCTTTTCCTATAGTATTTCTTACCTATAAAATTCATTAAAAGGTTTACAAAAGTATTCTACTTGCTCTAATTTTCATCATACTTCATGACCTCAAATCATCTGGGAAAGACGTTAGAGAATAAAGAAATATTGGGGAAAATTACTAATTTACTACCCCTTTTATAACAGGAGAAAAGGCAGAGCAATACAGTAGTTATAATCAGAATGTCTGCATTCATTCACCAAGTATTTATTAAGCACCTTCTATTTCCCAGACATCATTCTAACAGCTGAGGCTCTACAGGGGTGAATGAGAAAGTAATAGCTACCATTTATTGAGTGCTTACTATGTGCCAGGCTCTGGCCTAAGAGTTGCACACATATAAACCCTTTTAATCCTCAAACACAACACCTCTATGATATGGGTACTATTTTCATTTTACATATGAAAAAATTGAGGCATAGAGAAGTTAAATAACTCATCCAGCTTTTAATTGGTAGAAATAGTCCTGGCTGTTGTGGAGCTTCTATTAGTCTAAACTCCTTCCCTTCTCCTTTTCTTCTTTGCCTCTGTGAGACCTAACAGATAAGAACTGAGTATGGCTCAAATAGGTAGTGTGACCATTTCATTTTTAGATGTTTCTTTTTGGGAATGTTTAAAGAGAATTTTAACTAGCTCTATCTTCATCATGTTGTGATCTCAAGATATCTAAAAAGCCTGACTGTTAGAAGACTGTTTTGTTTAAATATTTGGGGAGAAATAGTTAATGTAGGTATACACACGTAGCAGCCCTTCCTTTGGAAAACCGCTTTTCGAATCCAGGCAGGCCTAGTGGGGCTGAAGATTATGGGACCCTATCTCATTATAGGGGAGGTTCATAGTTCAAGCTAATTAGGCCTCACTGCCTTGGGCAATTATTAGTTCAGGACTACAGAAACATGATCCAGGCACGACAAATCTGTCTTTCCTGGGATGGACAGTGTTGGGAGATGTTCTCTTCACAAAGGAAGTGATTTCAGATGGTACCCATCTTCCTTGGCTCAAGAGAAAATGACTCCATAATATTGAGAGATGTTGAAAAATTCAGATACAGAACACTTTAATCTATCTATGCAAGAAATAGGTCTATCATTGCCCTTTCCAGTTAAATGAGTATAAAAAGTATAAATACCCTTTAAGTGGGTTTCTGTGACTTTCAATCAAGTTTCAATGAACTTACAAAAGCATTACATAAAATATGCACAAAGAACAATGGTTATAATAAATATGAATAGAATTCTTTTCTGTGCTCTTCCTTCACCCTCTTTCCCTGTGAACAAATATAGAACTGTCTACAGCTCAAAGGATGGTTTATTTCATTTTCAAAAGTAGTATGCAAAATATTTACCTATGAATTCTAAGCAAGTGATTACAGGCATTATTTTAATAATTCTACTTCTTTAGCATATGACAAAACCACAATATATCTAGAAAAACAAAATGTTTTATTTTAAAACATTGGAAAACCATTGAAAGACAAATGTCCATTATATAACCATGAACTTCAAATATTTGGAAACTGTAAATCTTCTAAAATGTGGTAGGCACTTCCAAAGAGCTAAATATTGCAAGTTATTCTACTGTATGTCTTTTCTAATATCAACAATACTTGATATGATGAAAAATACCAAGAAGACTCAACTAATTATTCAAAGTCACCATCTTAGGGTTCAACTTAATTACATG
This sequence comes from Neomonachus schauinslandi, assembly GCF_002201575.2. Taxonomy (NCBI): domain Eukaryota; kingdom Metazoa; phylum Chordata; class Mammalia; order Carnivora; family Phocidae; genus Neomonachus; species Neomonachus schauinslandi. Next base: position 8,567 of record NW_025409273.1, read on the forward strand.
AGTAAAAGTTTTGTCCAAGATGTTCCTGACACATGAAGCTTCCGGGTGAATTTCAGAAATGTTAACAAAAGTATCTTCCTTTTTTGCCTGTGAATGTTTGAGTATTGCTGTATTGTTGGTTAATATCCACTACAGATACTGGTTCTAGGCCAGCCCAAGGGTCTTCAAGCATTGAAGGCTTGAAATAATTTTCCAACTCATTAGACATTCTTTTTTCTCTACCACGCCCTGATCCAAATGGTGTAGATGTCCTTGGAGAACCCTTTAGAAAAAAAATCATCAGTTAAAAAAATGTTTTGTAGAGATAATTGGCACTTATTTTTTAAAGCTAGTGGGGATCACATTCCTAGTTAAAAGTTGTGTTTTGAACCCAAACATGTTCAAATGCAAAGTCCATTCTTCCTTTAATCTAGTGTTTTTGTTTGTAAAAGTATTTAAGCCAATTTGACATACTCATGTATTAATAATTCCATGCCAACTGTCAGCTCAAATACTTTTCGATTTCTAATGTAATAACTTTGCAGAACTAACAACTGGTGATAAAATAAATTGTGTTTCAAATTTTCCTCAAAATTTCCACCTTTTTTCTGGAAGGAAATTAAAACTTTTTTTTAACCCTACAGCTTCAAAATTTCAAGAACCTTTCCATCCTATGAAATTTTATCTACTTAGCTCCAGACTCAAAAGGGGTGGGGTTGGTTTAGCACAACGAAAAGTAGGAAACCGTTCAAGTTTTAAACCGCAGAAATCTTAGACACACCAGAAATACTCCCTCGGTCTCCTGTGTTCACTCTCACTGAGAGGAATGGGAAACTTCCAAAATCACCGATTTTTCCTTAAGAAGACTTGGAGCAGGAGCCAGTGTAGTTTGAAGCTCCTCTCTCCGCCACCTTCGCCCCCCACCCCGCCCTGCCCAAAAAAGCGTGCCAGTGTAAGGAAAATGGCACCAGTCTGTAACCCTTTAACTCAGATGAGCTCTACGCTGGGGATTCATTCGCTTTTTCACCCCTCGGAGAATAATTTACTCAGACGAACTGGCGAGGTTCCTGGCAAAGGACAGGAAATTAGGGAAATCTGTGTAGGAATGGCAGTGTACCAGCTCAAAGCAGAAAGTACAGCTCTGCTACGTAAGGTCACCTAAAGTAAGTTACTTAACTTCTCTCTCAGCCTCAGTTTACTCATCTGCAAAACAGGGCCAACAATAGTATCTCACCTCATAGAGGATTAGACAAAATAATCCATGTAAAGGGATTATTATTAGTACCATGCCTGCCATACAGTAAGAGCTCGGCAAACGCTGGCTATTATTACCTGGGGGTGGGTCTGCTGCTGCCCTGGGGAGTAGCCGAAATGCTGCTGGGACCCCGCGGGGGACTTGGAGTAGGAGCCAGGGTAGCCGCCAGGGGACGGAGACCCGAATCGGCCCCCCGGGAAGCTGCCGCCGTGTCGCGGAGAGTGGCTGCTCCCGTAGGGCCTAGACCGGGGCCCGTACGGCGGCGTGTGATGCGGACTCCCGTACCCGTCCCGAGGGGAGGGCGGCCGCGGTCCGCCTCCGCCCGGGGTACCCCGGAAGCTGCTCCCGCTACCCCAACCTCCTACACCCGCGCCGGGGTAGGGAGGAGTCGGGGGTCGAAAATTCTGTCGGTGCATATCAGGAGACGAAGACGAGGACCTCACTGCCGCGTTCTCCCGCCGGAACTGTCCCGACCAACCCTTCTCACAGACTCGGTGGTCCTCTGCCAAAACAGTCCCCTGGCCGCCAGCGCGGTACAGCATATCGGTTCCGGCCTCACAAAGGTTCCGTCAGGCGCAGGGTAGAAGTGGGTCACTGAATTGGATAGAGATTAAGCAGATTTAAGTAAAGAAAGAAAAAGGACAGAAGCCGAACACTCGGCTCCAGCAAAGGCCTTTACGGTCTTGCGGTGCCTGCTCGGGACCGACCGACCAGACGACTGCGCGGGCCGGAACGCGCCGCCCGGAAAACACGGCCCCGGGAAGCACTGCCGGGCAAACAGTGCCCGGCGGGGCCCCGCCCAGTGGGCGGGGGGCGGGGCCTGAGGTGTTCGCGGGCGCCCCCTGTGGCGGCGGGCGGCGCGTGCGCTGCGCTCTTCCCTCACGCCCAGACCTAGGATGTCTGAGAGGCGCGCGATGCTGGCGACGCTGGCGAGGGTCGTGGCTCTGCGGAGAACCCGCCTTCTCTTCCGCCCGGGCGGCGGGAGGGGTTTGTGGACCGGCCGCCCGCAGTCAGGTACCCTTCGAGACGCGGTCCGGGCGGCGAAGGGAACCCCGGCCCCAGTCTCCCCCTCGGGCGGCGCCATGGGGCGAGTGCCCGCGCTTTCCCGAAGTGTCTCCTGCCCCCGCAGCCCACCCTTTGGCCTTTCCCGCCTCTCGGGGCCCTCGCTCGGTGGCCCCGCGGCCGGCCTGGCCCCGCGCCCCGGCCGCCCCGGGGTCACCCTGCTCGGCGTCCGGGCCGGGGGCCGAGAGGTCGCCCCTGCGCGGTCGTACTGGGCGGACGCCTCGCCTCTGTCCCTTACGCCTACCCTGTCTCGTCTTCCGAGTTTAACTCACTTTGCAAAGGTACACCCGGCCGCATTTCAGAAAGGATTTCAGAGTAAGCTCTGCAGAACTGGGGGGAGAGGCTGTGCTAACTAATGTCGGACTTTACTCCCTTCCTTGTTCTTGGTAAATGGAAGCGGGTTAGGGAGGAGGCTCCGAGGCAGAGATGCTGATTTTCAAAGAGCACACTTTGACGAAAGCTCTGAAAATCTTGACTGTTTCATAGACGTTTGGTTATAAAGAAAAATGTGCTAATCCAAGCATGACACCTCATGTCTAATAAAACACGCGTCTGTGCCAGACACCTGTCCCAGGATTTTATTTAAAAGATGTGGCTTAAATTTACTACCGTTTTATAGAACTTTCTTTACCCCCTCAGAGTGTGGGAATGGTAGTACACTCTGACTCGTCAGATCAGCTCGTGGAAAACAATCTTAAAGAACTTTAGGACTCCTGAAACCCCAGCCCGGCGGGTGGCCGGGACCTAGGCTTGTCGGCCTATACACCTTGCAGGTGTGTATGACCTGCAGGGTGACAAGGCTAGCTGCAGTGTGATGTCTTCTCAGCTTGCATCCTCCTTGAGGAGTGGAGACACAAGTGGCTTTCTGTTACTTATTCTGAGGGAATTCTGTTCATCTAATTTCTCCTTTAGACACAGTTGTAGAATCGATCAAGTCAGGATAATGCCATCAAGGCTTAGTGATGCAGTTAAAGGGTGAGGACCCCAGATTATCCATTTTAGTGTGTATTTCTGTCTTGGCCAAAAATTTAGCTTTTGGCCGTTGTCTTTGGTGCTTAGCTTAATGCCTGGTAATTGGGCACTCAGATATTTATTGAATGAACAGTTGGGTCGGTCACATCATTATCGTTCAGCGATTCTCACTTGTCTTACCTTTTATACCATCAACGAATCTACTTTTTTGGGTAAAGGGAGCAGAAAAATGAGGGTGGTGGGGACCAAAATTACCTTTGTTGATTTTTTTTTATAACTGGCAAATGATTTGCAGAATTGATTAAAATATAGTATTGTGTTTTTACTTGGCTTACACTTCTAGAATATTCTTCCTTGTAGCGATGTCTTGTTCATATGTCTACACATACGAACTTGCATTAGAAAAGGGGGGAGGGGGGACGCCTGGGTGGCTCAGTCGTTAAGCGTCTGCCTTCAGCTCAGGTCATGATCCCAGGGTCTTGGGATCGAGCCCCGCATGGAGCCCCGCATCGGGCTCCCTGCTCCTCAGGAAGCCTGCTTCTTCCTCTCCCACTCCCCCTGCTTGTGTTCCGTCTCCAGCTGTGTCTCTCTCTGTCACATAAATAAATAAAATCTTAAAAAAAAAAAAAGAAATGGGGGAAGGAAAGAAATACAGTGCAAAATTTTGACAGATTATACATGACAGTGTGCCCTTCATCAGGTGTGCAGGTATGTATGAGGGTTGAGGGAGAGTTAATCCTTAATAATTATATGAAAACTCCAGATTCCACTTGGATCCCTTTTGAGAATAGGCCATTTGCCTTTTTAGAGATGAGAAATAGGCCAAGAGAAGTTAAGTGACTTGCTTAAGTTCACATAACAGAGGTGCAACCAGAACTCAGGCTTCTTGAATCCCAGGAGTTTTTTTTTTTTCCCCAAGTAAAGATGAATAAATTGGCAATCAGTCTGTCTTTTTTTTTTTTAAGATTTTTATTTATTTATTTGAGAGAGAGAGAGAGAGAGAGGGCATGAGTGGGGAGGAGGGGCAGAGGGAGAAGCAGACTCCCCACTGATCAGGGAGCCTGACATGGACTCCATCCCAGGACCCTGGGATCATGCATGACTGGAGCCGAAGGCAGACGCTTAACCTACCGAGCCACCCAGTCTGCCCTTTGAAAAATGCAATAGATAAATAAACATTGTAAAAATTTGAAAGTGCTATATAGCATATTATTTTAGATTTAGAGATTAACACATATAACCTTAATATTGAATTTTTATAAATGTCGCTAGAATCTTCCCATTTGTTAGCATGGGAATTGCAATCTGGGTGCCTGAACTGGTGGGTCTGAGGCATCTATTTGTATTGAATTTATTTGTATGGTGGTGAGTGCAGGGGAAGAGAGGTGAGGGGAGGGGGATGAAGTTTTATGTTGGGTTACATGGAAGTAGAAAAGAGAGGAACTGGGATGGTGGATATGAGAGTATGGTGGCTGCTGCCTGAAGTCTCAGTCCTGTGGAGAGAAAAGGGCACTTCTTATTTTTGTGAGCAACAGAGGTTTGGGTTCCCCCCAAAAGAGAATTACAGCACTGTTTAGGGAGGATCGGCAGTAGAAAACAGGATACTGGATAGGGCAGTGCTTTCATGGAAGTGTTCAGGTACTTTTTTCAAATGGCATTGTATACATAGGACATCAACAGACAGAACATCAGGAACTTTCTGAGTACCTGTGAACTATATGGGGAGCCCCAGTAATAATCAGTTAACTTTGTGGTGGTGTGTGTTTTATAGATCTCACATTAATGCAAGTAAGAGCACCAAGCCAAGGAAATTTAAGTGCAAATGTAAATGGAACCATGTCTGTTTCTATAAGACAGGATTTTTATTTTATTTAGGTTGCCTAAGATTTTTTGTTTTTTCTTCCCCCAATGGATTTCAATTTTTTTTTTTTTTTTGGTAGAGCCTCATCTTCAAAAAACAATTGGAAGCCCAAATTTTGAGAGCAGATAGGCTGTATTTGAAGCAGGAATTGGGGTTTCAGAGCCTTGCGCACTCTGCACCTCTAAATGGCCCTCTGAAAAGAGGCTTCTGGGGCACCTCTGAGGAATTCCCAGGGCTCTCCAGAAAGGGTGTGAAAGCCAATATTTTAGGAGGTGTCCGATATTAACAAGAGCTGCAAATATAAATGTTTTGGTTTGTTTTACTGTGTATTTTCAAGAAGTGTATATTTTCATGTTTCTGCATGGTCACAGCTTTGTAAGCCAAGAAAACTAGAACCTGGGTTAAAGGGCAAGATTTGGAAGTTAAAAGATTGTTAAGAGATTAGATTGTTAGAGAATGCCCAGGAAGTTTGTTCTTTTGTCAAAGGGTTATAAAACTCAGAGCCTGGGAGACATTCAAGATTGAGATTGTAAACCTTGTGAAGTTAATCTTCCCTTGGGAGACGTTTATTTACATTTCAAAGGGTAAGAACTCTAAGACCTTTCCTTTTCTAAGGAGAATTTGCTTACATTAGGAAGATTAGCTTTTTTCCTGCCTTTCTCAGGGAAAGGTAGCAGTTGGGCAACTATAATACACATATTCCCAGATTCATACTTTTGGGGACCTTTCCTGTGGTTCAACCCCTGTATGGACCGGCCTAACCAACTGGCTCTTGTTACAATGCCTGTGGCGTATTAGGTGTGGGAAAAGTGATACATTTCTTGGTGTAAGTAATAATAACTCTGATCTCTGATCCAGAACCTTGTGTTTACTCTCAGGCTAAAAATGCATAAATGTAAATATTAAAAACATATGTTTTTGATGTAAAATACTTTATATTACAGGGGAGTGTGTTTAATAATTTTTATGTATAGAGATGTTTGTATGTGTATTTAGAGTATAAGCTTTACTTAATATTTCCTGCAACTTTCAGATTATCTCTTTTTCTTATAGCGGTCCTGTTATTAGCTGTTTCATGTTAAAGACTTCTTGTAGTAAAAAAGTCAGGGTATCTCTAGGATGTGATTAGTTCAGTCATTGATAGGATTAGGCCTATACTGAACACAGTGGATCACTTAACTATCACCTACATAATATTTTCATTGATAAAGCAACTATTAGAAGCAACTTGTTCTCAGGATTCTCTGAGAGCCAAACTTTACTGTTAATCATCTTCTTTTCAACTCTAAGCATGTATGCATTTTCTGTGGTAGTCAAACACAGGTGAATTGTTTTATACATAATGACTTCCTGTAGACTAATATTCTTTTTTTTAATATATATTTTTAAAGATTTTATTTATTTATTTGAGAGAGAGAGGGAGAGTGAGCACAAGTAGGGGAAGCAGGAGAGGGAGAAGCAGCTCCTCGTGTGGGGGCTCGGTCCCAGGACCAGGGATCGTGACCCTAGATGAAGGCACTTAACTGAGTGAGCCACCCAGGTGCCCCTGGAGACTAATATTCTTTAGTCAGGTGTAACACAGGTGTTAAAGCATTAACTCACAAAAATTTTCATTGAGAATAAAATTGCTGACAGAGTACTTCAATATGAAGGAAAACCTAAGAGAGTATAACTATTGTTTTCAAGACACAAATTTTTATTTTGAAATCAGAAAATAAAATTTTAATTTCACTAGAAGTTGTATTTTTGTATTTTTCCAATTATAAAAACAATACATACATTTTGTAGGTAACCTGAAGTGTTTAAAAAAAACAGAAAGTGGGCACCTGGGTGGCTCAGTTGGTTAAGCGACTGCCTTCGGCTCAGGTCATGATCCTGGAGTCCCTGGATCGAGTCCCGCATCGGGCTCCCTGCTCGGCAGGGAGTCTGCTTCTCCCTCTGACCCTCCCCCCTCTCGTGTGCTCTCTCTCATTCTCTCTCTCTCAAATAACTAAATAAAATCTTTAAAAAATAAAAATAAAATAAAAATAAAAAACCAGAAAGCAAGAAAAAATATTAATTGCTTATCCAAGAAGCAACTATTAATATTAAAAGAGAAAAAAATAAGCCTTAGATAGCTTAAATCTTTTTTTTTTTTTTAAAGATTTTATTTATTTATTTGCGAGAGAGAGAATGAGAGACAGAGAGCATGAGAGGGAGGAGGGTCAGAGGGAGAAGCAGACTCCCTGCCGAGCAGGGAGCCCGATGCGGGACTCGATCCCGGGACTCCAGGATCATGACCTGAGCCGAAGGCAGTCGCTTAACCAACTGAGCCACCCAGGCGCCCCAGCTTAAATCTTTAAATAGGAAAATAAAAGCTTTTAAAATGGGAAACCCACCTATACATAAGCATTTATATAATCTAGGGTTGGGAGAACTTGGTACCTGTGCAGAAAAGAGTTAACATAGCAGGCCTCAGGCTGCTGTCTTTATTATTAATTTTTAAAATTTTTATGTATTTATTTTTTGAGAGAGAGAGTGGGAGGGGCAAAGGGAGAGAGAGAGAATCTCAGGCAAGCTCCACAGCCAGTGTGGAGCTCGACGTGGGGCTCAATCTCAGGACCTGAGATCATGACCTGAGCTGAAATCAAGAGTTGGACACTTAACTGACTGAGCCAACTTAGGCTGCTGTATTTAAAAGGACCATCTTAGAAGTTTAGCCCTTGGATGACATCTGGGAACTTGGCACTTGAACTGCTTCCTAATTAATAAGGTGCCTAAGTGTTTTGTACAATCCTTGTGATTTATGGTGAACCTGCTTTTACTCTGGTCTGGAATTTTGGTACATGGGAAACACAGCATGTCTCTGTGAATAGCCCTCAGTAAAAACCTTAGATTCTGAGTTTGTAATAGGCTTCCCTGAGCAGAAGCATTGGACATGCTGCTCTTTTTTTTGTTTGTTTCTGGAGACAGAAGCTGCTTGGCTCCCACACCAACTGTGGCTCCTCACAGTAGGAAGAGAACATGAGAAGCCTGTGCATGGATTTTTCCAGACTGTGCCTGTCTTTTTCCCTTGCTGATCCTGTCATATATCATTTTACTGTAATAAACCTTAGTCACGAATACAACTATATGCTGAGTCCTCTGAATCCTTTTAGCAAATCACTGGAAATATGGGTAGTCTTGAGGAATCTTGAAATAAATACCAGAGGTGGAAAGTAAAATTATTTTTTTTTTTAAAGATTTTATTTATTTATTTGACAGAGAGACAGCGAGAGAGGGAACACAAGCAGCAGGAGTGGGAGAGGGAGAAGCAGGCTTCCTGCCAAGCAGGGAGCCCGATGCGGGGCTCGATCCCAAGACCCTGGGATCATGACCTGAGCCAAAGGCAGACGCTTAATGACTGAGCCACCCCGGCACCCCAGTAAAATGATTTTTTTGAAAGCGAAATTCCAATATAACTAAAAAAGCAAACAAGAGATAGGGAAAAGTTACTTTCACAAAAAATAAATGGTAAAAGGTTAATATTATTACTGCATAAAGAATCCATACAAATCAATAGTAAGATAAATGTGAGTTAGCAATATGGGGCAAAATAATTTATAAGAGAATTTATAAGAATAATTTATAAGAGAAGACATGAAACGAGAACAAATATGAAAAACTTTCAGAATTTAATTTCAGAAGTCATTAAATGCAAATTAAAATGACAGTGCCATGCAAATTTTTAACTGTCAAATTTGCAACAAACAAGTAAAAAAAAGTCCCATAAAACCAAGAGATCATATCCAGGGTTATGGAAGATGATGGAGGATAAATACCATTTTCATACACTGCTGGTGCCAATATAAATACTGCCTTTCTCATGGACAATTTGATAATCTGTATTAACAGTATTAAAGAGTTTGTAACATGAACATATGCTAGGCCACATTAAGTTCTGCCTCTGTACGTGGAAACATCTCTTTGTTTTCCTTTCTCCATCCCCTAAAACTAAAAGCCTTGAAGAGTAATTTTTATCTTTACTACTTGAAGAGAAGTTTCTGGGAGGGTTCCGTAGACCCTCACACAGAAAGCATCCTAAATTCTCTAGACATCTCTCCTGCTCTTCAGAATTACCCACTGGAAGCTGTTAAAAGCAAATCAAATTGTAAAACATATTCTTTTTCACATGCATATCCACCCTACACACTTCTTCCAGGCTGCCCCTTCCTATGCCTTCCCTTCCCTTCCCTTCTATTCCTCTTAGTTAAATATTTGCAGTGTTCTGTAAAATAGGACTCAGTATCTTTTTTTTGTGTCAAAAGAGGGCTCATCCTGTTCACAGTCTAACACTGCAACATCCTCTCCCACTCCCTGCACACACACATTTTCTTCTTTGCTGTGATTAAATTATAATTTCCCTCAAGTACTTATGACAGTGTTTCATCAACAACCTAGAGTGAGCACTGTTTTGCCAGTTCTCTAGAAGGGATGCCTTTTTCTTATTTGTGCAAATAACTTACCTTTGGTTAGTCTTCTCGGAGAGGACAGCCATACCACCAGCATTGAGTTCAAGGAGCCTCTGGGGTTTGTGAGCACTCATTTTCAGTAGTTAGTAACTGTCATTTGCTCCACCAGTTCCTGGTTCAACCACTTCTGATCATCTGAGTAGTTAACTTCAGGATGGCCCATTAATGAGTCCTGAACATTGAATTTTTTTCCTCGGGCTTGCTGACTTTTGGTTATAAATTCTATAACTTTAAATTGATTTATAAAGTCTATAAATTGCTAGTGTTCCTCCTTTCCACATACCAATCTGTATTGTGGTCTACCTCCTAAAAAAAAAAAAAGTTTTTAACACTTAAATACATTTTATAATATGAACTAAGGTGAGAGTACGATCTGAGATGTGTGAGGAATATACTTTTCTTTAGCTTAGTGGGGAGAAGGGTTATGAAAGAAGGCTTAGTCATAGGCTGATCAGTTTTAGGCAAGAATATGTATGGAAGTTGAAAACCTGGAAATTGATTTCTTTAAAATGATTCATGTATCTCTTAGGAAAGTCTTCACATATCTCAGTTTGAAGATTGCTCCTAAAGAGACAGTAAAACTGTCCTGAAATGGACTTATCAGTTGTTAGCTTTGATGCTGTGATATTGCTTAGAGGCTACCATTTTTCTCTTCCAATGCTGGGTATCTCTAGTGGTCATGATAGACTTGGTTGTGCTGCAGTAACAAATTAGCCCACAATCTTAGTGGCTTAATACAATAAAAACATCTTTTTTGCACATCTAGCTTCACTCTTTGAAACTTGCAGCCTCCAAGGTCACAGTAGTAGGAGAAGAGAAGCCTGGAGGATTTCGTGGGATATTTTTAAGGATCAGGCCTGAATTGGCTTGTGTTACTTGTGCCTATCCATTTCATTGGCCAGACCCCAGGCATTTCACCCCAATCTAACTGCAAAAGAAAGCTGGGAAGTTGGAAGAGCAGAGGGATTGTGGATTAGCACTGACTTGTATTTTGGTTGTGGCGTGCTTTATTCATGACTCAGAAGCCCCCTGTCTGATCTTTTTACATGTTCTTCCTATAAACTTCTCAAGTTTTCGTTAAAATAGTGGCACCCAACAGTTCTAAAACCTGTTTGATTGCAAATCCCACAGTAATAGCCAAGTTCTTGTAGGTGAAGGACAGTTGTTAAGAAACAGGGTGTCAGCAGAGGTGGATTATAAATTTTTGTAAGTTATTACCCACCTAACTATTCTCTGGTTGTCTCTAAATGGTGTGATTGCCTTGTAACTTGGGCATCACTCCCACACCAACTTTTTACAGCTCCGAAATTCTACTTTCCCTGGAATGTATTCCAGTGGATACTAATTTTTAAAGTACTCTAAACTCTTATAATTACCTGTCAAACTATACTATTAGGAACAGAGCTTTTTTTCAAGACTTCTAACACATGCTAGAAAGAAAACATCCTGCTAACTGTTCTAAATAAAGCTTCAGCAGACTAAGAGAACATGCTTTGAAAAAATGTCCATCTTCTGCTTTCTCACTCGTAAGTTCTGGTAGGTCAGTTCTCTGTAAAATATCAAATTAAAAAATCCTTTTAGTGTATATTACATGTTCTGTTTGATCTGTTATTTGATCAGTTTGTTTTATGACTTGGCCTTTTTTTTTAAATGCTGGCTAGGACAGTGGGGAGGGACGCCATGATTGCTGTCACTCAGATGAGCCACTTAGGTGGGCATCTGTCAATTATGTCTACTCTGGTGTTGCTCAAGTTTATTTGTGTCCTGGAAACCTTAGGGCCAAGTACCAGGGGAGTCTTAGAAGCAGCTCTGGCAAGCATAGAATTGATGGCGCCTTCATTATAATTATACTTCTTTGCATGATTGCTCAGCCGTATCCTTATAATAGCTTTTAATCCTAGAGGCTAAATAAGATAGAGCGATATACAAGCTGCTCGATATATCACAACAAATTAACAACTGATGCCCTTTCCAACTGTTCTTCCTCCTATAATCACCCTTTATTCCCATCCAGCTTATTCTTGTCTTTCACAAACTGGCAAAATATGGATGTGTAGATACCCTTCTTAAGTATAGAATATTGAGAGTCATATTTATTTCTGTTCCTTAAAACAATCATGTGTTTTTCTTTTCTTGTTTTAACATTTAGAATAAGTAATTTACTTTAATAGGTGGTGACTATGTAATGTGTGTGACTACATAATACATACATGCAATTACTATATGCCAAAAGGTGTGCTGAGCACTTTACATACAATATTTCATTTAATCCTTGCAAACTCTATGATTTAGGTGTTTCAAATGAGGAAACAAGCTCAGAGAAGTGAAGTTACCTTGAAGTTCAGTAGGGAGTAAGTCCTGGAGCAGGAAATTGAATCCAGTCAGTCTCCAGAGTTAATGCTCTTCACTTTTTAAAATCATTCATTGATTTTGATTTCAATGTGCTCGGGAAGTTCTTTCTGGGTGTCTTCTCAGATCATACAAGTAAAATTCTATTGCCTGATGTGAAATGAATTCAGTTTAAAAGTTTTTGCTTCGGTGGACAAAATTTTACTAATTTATTATGGCTGTGAGATGGCATTGGTAGAGAAGTATAGACTTCTCTTAATAGATATGTAATGAAATGAGACTTATGGGATGAAGAGACCCCTAAATATATTTCATGCATCATTTGAAATAAAACGGGGGCCCTAAAAAGAGACCTGAGTACAGATGACCAGTACTTTTGGAGAACTATGCAACAAGAATTACTTGTACAGTCATTCCTAATGTCAAAATACCTTCTTATATTTGAGGTCTTTTTTATGTGTTTTTATTCTTGAAAATATTTTTCTCTTTAATTTTGTTGATTCTTTGTTTTCACTTTTTGCTTTTTTTTTTTGCTGATTAGAAACATAATCACAATTAAGCAAAATTACAGAAATATATAACTTAGCTGGTAAAAGTTCTGCATAAATTCCCCAAGATTTAACCACTGATAGAATTTTATGAATGCTCCTACAACTACCAACATATATTATTACTATAATTTTTATTCAGGGAGAGAGCGAGAGCGAGAGCAAGAGAGAGAGAGACAGTGCACATGTATGTGTGTTGGTAGGGGGGTGTGGGGAAGGGAGAGGGAGAGAGAGAATCGTAAGCAGGCTCCACACTGGGTGCTCGATCTCATGACTCAGATCATGACCTGAGCCAAAATCAAGAGTTGGTCGCTTAACTGACTGAGTCACCCAGGCGCCCCTGCCAACATACATTCTTATGGTTATTATGTATATTTACAAAATAGGATCACATTATACATCCTATTCTATATTTTGATTTTTTTTAACTTAGAAATATATCTTGGTCAACTTTTCATGTCAGGATGTATAAATCTGTTTCATTTTTCTTAATATCTACCTGAGAGTCTGTTGTATGAATGTGCCAGTGCTTATTTAACATTTCACCTATTGGTGGATTTTTGTATGGTTTTGAATATTTTACTTCAGTATTAAACTTAGAGGGGCAATTCACAAAAGGAGATATATGAATGGCCGATTATTACATGAAAAGATGTTCAACATTATTCATCAGGGAAATGCAAATTAAAACCACCCCAAGAAACATTATCTACCCATTAGAATAACTAACATTAAAAAGAAGAGCAATTCCCAGTGTTGTGAGGATGTGGAGCATCTAGAACTCTCATGCGCTGTTATACAAGCACTTGGGAGCTCTGTTTGGCAGTTTCTTAAAATTTAAAGATACACTTACCATATTACTCAGCCATTCCAGTAGGTATTTACTCAAGAGAAATTAAAACATGTTCACACAAAGACTTGTTCGTGAATGTTCATAGCAGCTTGATTCACTGTAGACTAAAATTGGAAACAACTCAATGTCCATCAATAGCTGAATGGATAACAAATATAGTAGAATACTGCTCACTTATAAAAATGCAACAACAGGGGCGCCTGGGTGGCTTAGTTAAGCAGCCATCTCTTGATTTCGGCTCAGATCATGATCTCGGGGACCCTGGGATCCAGCCCTGGGTTGGGCTCTCCACTCAGCAGGGAGTCTGCCTCCCCTCCCCCTTTTCCTCTGTCCCTCTTCCTGCTCATCCTCTCTGTCTCTCTCTCTCAAATGAATAAATAAAATCTTTTAAAAAAATGCAACAACATGAATGAATCTCAAAATTATTATGCTTAATGGAAGAAGCCAAACACAAAAGAGTCCCTACTAAATGATTTCATTTACATAAAATTCTAGAAAATGCAATGTTGCCTAAGGCTGGGAGTGGAGGGAAAAATAGTTTGCAAAGGAAGGAGGAAACTTTCAGGTGATGGAAAGTCCTATTTCTTGGGGCGCCTGGGTGGCTCAGTCGTTAAGCGTCTGCCTTCAACCTGCGTCATGATCCCAGGGTCAAGGATCGAGCCCCACATCAAGCTCCCTGCTCCGCGGGAAGCCTGCTTCTCCCTCTCCCACTCCCCCTGCTTGTGCTCCCTCTCTCACTATCACTCTGTCAAATAAATAAATAAATAAATAAAATCTTAAAAAAAAAAAAGAAACAGGAGCGCCTGGGTGGCTCAGTCGTTAAGCATCTGCCTTTGGCTCAGGTCATGATCCCAGAGTCCTGGGATCGAGTCCCACATGGGGCTCCCTGCTCCGCGGGAAGCCTGCTTCTCCCTCTCCCACTCCCCCTGCTTGTGTTCCCTCTCTCGCTGTGTCTCTCTCTCTGTCAAATAAATAAATAAAATCTTAAAAAAAAATTATATTAAAAAAAATCAGTAAGAAAGAAAAAAGCCCAATGGAAAAATAGGAAACATATATATAACAGTCAATTCATAGACAAACAAAAATTTCCAGTACCTATAGCAAAAGATGTTTATAGCAATTTCATCTACAAGCAGAAGATGAAAATTATAACAGTAAGAATTTCTTTCTCACCAGACTGGCAAACATTTATAAATTAATACCCAGTATTGGCAAGGGTGTGGTGAAATGGGCACTTTCATACACTGCAGAATGTAAATCACTAATGACTCTGTAGGGCAGCAATTTAACACTTCCCATAAAAATTTTAAATATTAATATCCTTTGACTAGGTTCTCCTGTTGGTGGAATATAATTCACAAAAAGATTCCACAAGTACGCCTAGACAAAGGTAACAAAATGTTTATTACAGAACTTTTTTGTCTTGATTTTCTGCTGTAAGTGTTTTTCAATCAACATTGTTAAAAATAATTTATATATAATAAATTATACAATTAAGTTTTGCACCTGACTGGCTCAGTAGGTAGAGCATGTAACTCTTGCTCTCAGGGTCCTAAGTTCATGAGTTCAAGTTCCACGTCAGGGGTAGAGATCACTTAAAACAAAAAAATTTTTTTAAAAATTAATAACAATTCAGTTTTGACATATATATACACCAGTGAAGTCACCTCCACAATCAAGAAATAGGAACACAAGCAGGGGGAATGGGAGAGGGAGAAGCAGGCTTCCCGCGGAGCAGGGAGCCCGATGCGGGGCTTGATCCCAGCACCCTGGGATCATGACCTGAGCTGAAGTCAGACGCTTAACGACTGAGCCACCCAGGTGCCCCTTCATTTGTATTTAGATCTTAGAACTTAATAGGATCATGTGTAGATCACATTTCCTCTTTTCTATATGGATAGTCAGTTTGCCCAATACTCTTTCTTAAATAATTTATCATTTTCCCACTGATTTGAGATTTTCTCTTCATTATATAACAATTTTTCATTTCTATGTATGGCTGTTTTTCTCTCCATTTGTTCATATGTTAATATATTTTAAAAATTATACTTTTTAAAAATTTCATAGGCTAAATATTCTTCCCTCCACAAAAATTTTTTTCTGGGCTATTCTTGATCACATACTCATCAAGATGAATTTTAGAATCAATTTATCAAACCTTCTTTACTTTTCCTTCCCCTATGGCCAAACCCTTCCTGTTTGATGATGGTATTCAATTTTGTTTCAAAGCTTCCCAAGGCTGGTCAAGGGCTTCCTCACTGAGTTAGCACTGATCTTTCTCTTGTCTCTTTTATACAGTTAATTCTTGTTATTAGAGGTAGTTATGTTCTATAAACTGAACACCTAATTAGTGAATACTGAACCATTGCTTCTAGGGGAAATAGAGGATTAAGTTCCTGCAAGTCTTTGGTCACACATTTTTGACCACTGATTAATACACATAATGTGAAGTGTGTGTTTCTGTTTAAAGTCACCTTATTTAATATATATTGTTTCATTAACTTTGAACTCAGGGCCATAGCATTATAACTTCTATAGTTATAGTCATGGCTGAACAAAGCTCAGCTAACATGTATTTTCTCTGTAAGGCTCATCATGGGGGCTCCTGGGTGGCTCAGTGGGTTAAGCGTCTGCCTTCAGCTCAGGTCATGATTCCGGGGTCCAGGGATGGAGACCGGTGTCTGGCTCCCTGCTCAGCAGGGAGCCTGCTTCTCCCTCTCTCTCTGCCCCTCCACCTGCTTGTACTCTCTCTCTCTCAAATGAATAAACAAAACCTTAAAAAAAAAAGGCTCATCATAGTCTTCTTGCACTTAGGAACACCAGACAGCACTTCAACCACTACTCTTAGGGGCCATGTTAAATGGTGAAATCACCAAGAAAAGCACAGACATGTGAAAATGTGACACTTTAAAATACACCACATAAAGGACACTTGTTTACAGTATGAGACCTGAAACAAGAAGGCCAGTGCGTTGCCTACCAAGAAGGCCAGTGCGTTGCCTACGTTGACTTCGGCTGGGAACATGTGTATCAAGGGACTGAAATTTTTCTGCATTCTGTGCACGTCCTGGAATGACTGCAGAAGCACTGCAGTATTGATCTTGGAGTTAGCGAGTAGTTGAATTCTCAAATATAGAATCTGCGAATAATGAGAATAAACTGTAATTTCCCTTTGAAGCTGCTGCAGTGTGTGCAAATAATGAATCAGGGAAAGCTTCAGAGTGACAATACTTATCAAAACATTGCAGGGGGGATGCCTGGGTGGCTCAGTCGGTTAAGCGTCTGCCTTTGGCTCAGGTCATGATTCCAGGGTCTTGGGATTGAGTCCCACATCAGGCTTCCTGCTCAGCAGAGAGCCTCCTTCTCCCTCTGCCTGCTCCTCCCCCTGCTCGTGCGTGTGTTCTCTCTCTTTGACAAATAAATAAAATCTTTAAAAAAAGCAACAACATTGCAGGGGGCAGCACAGCAAAATGGTACTTCACCTGTTGCTCATGAATTTAACATAACTTATTTATTTTTTAATTTTTGAAAATCAAGGTTTTACATATACTTCAGATCTGTAAGGTTAATTATGAAAAACAGTAGCCTCTTATGTCTCTCTGCCCCTTTCCTTTTCCTAGGGACAACGAATTTCAGTTCTTTTAGCTGTTTCTTTTAGTTTTTACCTCCAGATCTCTAACTAACATGATTATAATGCTACTTCTTGATTTTGTTTTTAGGCATTATCTGTAGTGATAAAGACTAGCTTTCTTTCACCACCTTTCCAACAATTATACATATACTTTCCATCTTACCAAATAATAAATTTTGCTAGACAAATATTCAGTATTTATATTGTTATGATTATACAATTATTCATATTTTTATTTCATTGCTGCTCATATATACCTTTTTGTTTTCCCTGTGTTAATATTTGTCTGGCTTCTTTATTTACTTTCTCAATATCTCTCCTTAATTCATTCCCAACTGTACCATAAGGGTGAATATTTCAGCTATTGTGTTAGTATTTTCTTTACTGTCATCCTGAGGATTCCTTTCATCTTTCTCCTCCTTTAGATCCACCATTTTCTGACCCCATATCTTCTTATTTCTTGTTCTGTTTTTGGTGGAGCATATCCTCTAGAAATAATTTTCCCAAGAAAGAATGGGAAGGTAGGGGCGCCTGGGTGGCTCAGTCAGTTAAGCGGCTGCCTTCAGCTCAGGTCATGATCCTGGGGTCCTGGGATCGAGCCCTGCGTCGGGCTCCCTGCTCAGCGGGGAGCCTGCTTCTCCCTCTGCCTGCCGCTCTGCCTACTTGTGCTCTCCCTCTATCTCTGTCAAATAAATAAATAAAATCTTTAAAAAAAAAAAAAGAATGGGAAGGTAAAGTTTTTGAAAATTTGCATGATTGAAAATGTTCTTTTTCTACCCTCACACAAGACTCAGAGCTTGACTGGGTTTAGAATTTAAAAGAGAAATAATAATAAAAATAAATAAATAAATAAATAAATAAATTAGGACAAAAAATAAAAGAGAAATAAATTTTCCTCTCAAAATTTTAAGGTTTTTGTTCCATTTTTAAGTTTTATTTTCCAGTACTATTGAGAAGTTCAGTCACATTCTGCTAGCCAATCCCTTATATATGCTTTTTTCTCCCTAGAAAGTTTTTAGATCTGATTTTGGCAGAGAAAAAAATCTTAATGTTCCAAATTCTTACACTGATGGGTCTTTATGTGTGTCTTTTATTTTTATTTTTTTTAGATTTTATTTATTTGACAGAGAGAGACACAGCGAGAGAGGGAACACAAGCAGGGGAGTGGGAGAGGGAGAAGCAGGCTTCCCGCTGAACAGGGAGCCCGATGCGGGGCTGGATCCCAGGACCCTGGGATCATGACCTGAGCCGAAGGCAGACGCTTAACGATTGAGCCACCCAGTTGCCCCATATGTGTGCCTTTTAATATAGTTTTTCAGTTTTTTAAATTTCTAGCACTTTGTCATTTTTTTATTTTTTATTTTTTTATTGAAGTATAGTTGAAACACAATGTTACATTAGTTTCAGGTGTATAATATCATGGTGGGACAACTCTGTATTTTATGCTGTATTCACCACAGTGTAGCTATTATCTATCACCATACAATGCTATTAGAACACCATTTACCATATTTCCTATGCTGTACCTTTCATTCCCATGAATATTCATTCTTGATGTGTGTCTTTTTATTTTTATTAATTAAATTAGTTAATTTTTTAAATTTTAGTATAGTTGACATAATATGTTACATTAGTTTCAGATATACAATATAGTGATTTGACAAATCTGTACATTGATGCTATATGCTCATCACAGGTTTAACTACCATCTGTCACCACCCAATGCTATTACAGTATTGTTGACTATATTCCCTATGCTATGCCTTTTATTTCCATGACTTATTATTCATTCCGTAACTGGAAGCCTGTATCTCCAACTCCCCTTTACCCATTTTGCCTATCCTCCTACCCCTCTCCCCTCTGCAACCATCAATTTGTTTTTATAGGTCTGATTCTGCTTTTGGTTTGTGTATTCACTTTTTTTTGTTTTTTAGATTTCACATGTTATTTGTCTTTCTGTCTGATTTCACTTAGCATAATACCCTGTAGGTTTATCCATGTTGTTGCAAAAAGCATTACTGCATCTTTTTTTTTAAGGCTGAGTAATATTCCATTGTGTGTATGTGTGTGTGTCTGTGCACCATGTCTTCTTCATTCACCTCTTGGTGGACACTTGGGTTGCTTCCATATCTTGGCTATTGTAAATAACGCTGCAGTAAATATAAGGGTGCATATATCTTTTCAAAATGGTGTGTACCTTTTTAAAATCTGTGCAGGGCATGCAGAGGGCCCATTCAATCTGGAAATTAACTCAGTTCTGTGAACTTTTTCTGAATTATTTGTTTATTAATGTTCTCTCTTCTGTTTTTGCTGTTCACTCTTTGAGAAACCTGTATTATCAGAATTCCTAGGCTGATCCTTTATTTTTCCTCCCTCTTCTTCATTTTTCACTTTTATTATTTCTTTTTGTCCTGTCTGGGTGATTTTCTTATCTTTATCTTTTTTATTTAGATTTATGTATTTGAGAGAGAGAGGAAGAGTGAGCAGGGAGAGGGGCAGAGGGAGAGGGAGAGAGAGAATCGTCAAGCAGACTCCCTGCTGAGCATGGAGCCTGAAGCAGGTCTCAAACCCAGGACCCTGAGATCATGACCTGAGCCGAAATCAAGAGTCTGCTGCTCAACTGAATGAGCCACCCAGGTGCCCCATCTTATTTTTATTTTTCTGCCTTTCTCTTACATTTTCATTCTTGTATCTTTTTTTAAAGTTCCAAGATCATACTTTTATTCTCTAAATATTTTTTTACAAGTATCTTTTTCTGTTTTATAGGTGCAAGTTCTTCATATTTCTGATAATATTGATAATTTTTTATGGAGGTAAAATTTGCATACAGTAAAATTCTTTTTGGTATTTAGTTCTGTGGGTTGGGACAAACGTATGGAGTCATGTAACCATCACCATAATTAAGGCATAGAACACTTCCCTTACCCCTCAAAATTTGCAGTCATTCCCTCTCTTCATCCCCAGTTTTTCCCAACTCTTATCTGTTTTCTATCTTTATCATTTGTCTTTTCCAGAATGTCATATTGATGAAATCATAATGGTAGTTTCTTTTTTTTTTTTTTTAAGGATTTTATTTATTTGCCAGAGAGAGACACAGCGAGAGAGGGAACACAAGCAGGGGGAGTGGGAGAGGGAGAAGCAGGCTTTCTGCCGAGCAGGGAGCCCGAGGCGGGGCTCGATCCCAGGACCTTGGGATCATGACCTGAGCTGAAGGCAGACACTTAATGACTGAGCCCCAACTTGATTTTATAGGGGACAAAACCGACAGCCCCTCTCCGTCAGCTTGCTGTTTATGTTGCAGTGTGTTAAATGACAAGGATGGTAAGGGTGCTTGAAGCAATGTTGTGTACACTCATTAAGGGAACTGAATTAAAAATGGGCAAAAGTTTGAAGCAGATGTTTAGTAAAAAAGACATGATAATGGCCAGTAAGCATATGAAAATGTGCTCAACATCACTTGTCATCATGGAAATACAAATCGAAACCACTTCGAGTGTATTACCCAGTTTCTAGAATGGCTACAGTGATCCTTACCTCCTCATACATCCTTGTGTGAGCACCCCCTAACTCTGCACCAGTTGGCCTGTGTGACTAATAGCATATGGCAGAAGTGATAACATGTCACTTCTGAGATTAGGTTATAAAACCCTGCAGCACCCATCGTGGGCACCAAGAAGCCCTACTTGTAATTGCTGCAGTGGGCCTACATGATATTTTTTACGGTGTTCCATTATGGCAATCTATTAATACATTGTGGCAAAATGTGAGGACATTTTTTTCCTCCTTTCCGTCCTTTCTTTCCTTCCACAAACATTTACTGAGTTCTTCCTACATACCAAGTGCTAGTATTTGATATTGGAAATACAGAATGAAAGTCTCTTTTCTCAAGAGTTTATCATCTGGTCAAGACTAACTAGTAAGTCATAATTCGGAAGAATGCTATTGACAGAGACTTGCTCAGGATGCTATGGTGAGCAGGAATACCTTCTAAGGATGTTGACTTATGAAAGATGGAAGGACTTGTCTAGGGGAGACAGGGCGGAGGATTATTACAGTCGGAGGAAAGAACACATACAGTGTCCTAGAAATGTGAGAGATTTGAAAGAAGTATGGCTAGTAAGACATTTCTTTTTTTGCAGATTGAAATTGAAAAGGTGGACAGGAGTGAAGCTAGGAACAATAGCCTCGTTTGCAGCTTTAGGAGGAACAGTAGACTGTAAGCTTCATGAGGGAAAGGACCACGAGTAACTGTGTGAATGAACAAGAAACTGGCATAATGGGTTCTTCATTTTGGAAGATTACTCTGGAAGCAGTGTTGAGAATGAATTGGTGGGGACAGAGGTTAGGCAGAAATAGGTCAAGAAGCTTTTGCAGGCAGTTGGGACAAGAAATGAAGGCCTGAGTGGAGACAGTACCAGGGAACTGGGGAAGAATAGAGCAGATTTAACAGAAAATTGATGGCTGATTGAATGTGGGGAGTGAAGAAGAAGACATGTCTGGGAAGATCCCTAAATTCTATCTTAGAGTGGTTGATGATGCCATTAACTGAGATAGGGAACGGAAGAATGAGAAACAGATATGGTTGAAAAGATTGGGTCGATTTACATTTTGAAAAATAATTCTGGCAGCATTATGGAGGGTGCTTTTTCTTTTTCTTTTCTTCTTCTTTTTTTTTTTTAATGTAGGCTCCATGCCCAGTGTGGAGTCCAACAAGGGGTTTGAACTCATGACCCTGAGATCAAGACCTGAGCTGAGATCAAGAGTTGTACGCTTAACCGACGAGCTACCCAGGCGCCTCTATGGAGGTTGTTTTGAAGAGAGCCAAGATTGAAGCCCAGCAGAAGAATTAGTAGGTTGTTAGAGTAACTCAGGAGAGAGTTGATGGTGACCTGAGCTACAGTGGTGGCAGTGGGGATGAGAGAAGAGAAGCCAGTCAAGAGATATTTTTGAGACAGAGTATGCACTGAGTGGTTCTTTATTAAATTTAAGGGGTGCAAAAAGAGAGAGGGTTCAAGGATTTTGTTTGGGTTTTGACTTCGGTAACCAAGTGGGTAGGAGTGCCACTCACTGAATTAAGGAACACAGGAGCAAGTTTGGGGAGAAGATAGAAATGATACTGACAGTAGCTGACATTTATTGAGCACCGTGGCTAAATGCTTATAAGGCAATGTTTCATTTAATTTTTTAATATCCTTATGAGATAGGTCCCAGTATTATCCCTGTTTTACAGATGGGGAAATCAAAATAGAACAGGGTCACAAGTTAGTAAATAGAGTAACAATTTGAACCTAGGGGTAGTGTTCTTAATCATTATAGTCCTTGTATGTTTAAGTTTTCCCCGGTAGATCATGGGATACTTGAGGAGGAAGGGATGTGATACCTCTCACACTGTATCTTCATAGAATGATTAGCACATAGTAGGGACAAAGGTTGTTTAATGGGAGCTTTCACTCATGTCCTACCTCGTGTACCTGTTCTACTCACTCTGCCCCAGCTCCAACTCACCCTCTTTTTAAAAATTTTCCCAAGAACCACTCAGACAAGGTACTTGGGTTTGTACCAGGCTTTACTGAATTAATTTGGTAATTTTGGAGAGGTACCACATATAACCTAAAATCTAATTCTATTTGTAATACATTAAAAAAAAGTTCTGTTAGCTGTCTTGTTAGTGGAAATTTTTCCCTGGTAGTTTTTCTCCTGCCATTTTCCCTCAGCTTCCTCTCCTTCTCGGTCTGATTTTCCTTTCCATTCCAGCTGCTAAGCTTAACCTGTACCTCCAAATGCCCATTGAATTCTTTGTCTTTTCTTTCTTTCTTCCCCCCCCCTTTTTTTTTTAAAGATTTACTTATTTATTTGAGAAAGAGTGAGAGAGAACCTGAGAGCAGGGGGAGGGCAGAGGGGGAGAGAGAGAGAGAATCTCAAGCATACTTCCTGCTGAGCGCAGAGCCTGACTTGGGGCTCGATCTCACCACCCCGAGATCATGAGCTGAGCCAAAATCAAGAGTTGGACGCTTAACCGATGAGCCACCCAGGTGCCCCTTACTGTGTCTTTTCCCTATTCAAGCTCTGTCCAGGTTAGAGAAAAATCAGCTACCTGACTTTGAAGATTCTGGTCTCTTTTAATGATCTTAATAAGTTTGGGCTGCTAAAATAGAATATCACAGACTTACATACAACAGAAATTTGTTTCTCATGGTTCTGGAGGCTAGAAATGTGAGATCACAGTGCCAACATGGTTGGATTCTGGTGAGGTCCTCTTCTGGGTTGAGGACTGCTGACTTCCTGCTGTGTCCTCACATGGCAGAAAGGGGGCAAGGAAGTTCTCTGGGGCTCATTATATAAGGGTACTAATTCCATTTATGATGGTTCCACCCTCAAGACCTATTTACCTCCCAAAGGTCCCACTTCCTAATATTATAACTTCAGGGATTAGGATTTCAATTTATGAGTTTTGGGGGGACACAAACATTCAGTCCATTGCAATGATCATATGAATTATTAAGTATATGAGTTCCTCCCTCCGTCCCTCACCCCTTCCCAGTGTGACCCTTCAACTCATTCTTAGTGAGTGCCTACCATGGGCCAGCCACTGTTCTGGAGGGAGATGCAAGATAGACAAGTTCTGCCTTCATTGAAATTACATTCTAGTGGAAAAGACAGTAAGTAGTACAATAAATAAATAAACGTATAATGTAATGTGAAGTAATGGGTAGGTGTTATAAAGAAAACGAAAACATACTGAGATCCAGAGGGGTGCTGTTTGAGATAGGATGATCAGGCAAGGTTTCTCTGAGAGTGTGGTGTTTGGGCAGAAATTTGAGTGAAGTAAGCAAGACATGCAAATGTGTGGAGGAAAAAGAGTTTCAGGTCTAGAGAATAGCAAGTGCAAAGGTCCTGTCACATCTCGGATTCTCCAGAAATCAGATGTTGAGACAGAGTTGGAAGGACAAAGGATTTACTGGGGAGTAACACCTATGAAAGGGAAAGGAAGGAAATTGGATTGGGCAGAAGAGCCATCAGACTTGCATGCACCTGTCAAATTCTTTGCCAGCCCAATGCGGGCGGGGGGGGGGGGGGGGCGTTCCAGAGCAGTACACCAAGGAGAACTGATACAACATTCCGCATTCGGTGGAGGAAATGACCAGGCCTTTCTGCCCAACTTTGCTCGGTCATTTGACCAGCGACTGTCCTGAGAACAGAGTGCTCTCAGCTGAGAAAAGCTGAGGTGGGCCTTGAGGAAGCTAATACTGGAGTTGTAAGTTAAACATGCTTCTTGTAGGTTGGGCAGAAATTCCTTTCTTTGAAGGGGAATCTGGGTGGTCCATCTCTGTTTCTGCCACAGGCCCTTAAAACAGAAATATGCTCGGTGTGTTCAAGGAACTGCAAGAAAGCTAACGTAGCTGGAGAAGCATGAGAGGGAGGGATAGGGGTCATGGCTGGGGATGTAGCAGAAGGCCAGAGCAAGCAGCATCTGTGGGCTGTGGGAAGATGTTGGAGTTCATTCTCAGTTTGGTAGAAAGCCATTAGAGGATTTCGAGGAGGGGAATGACGTACGGTTTACATTTTGAAAGGATCGCTCTGCCATAAGCCATTATGTCTGTTTATCTATTGCTGTACAACAAACCACTTCAAAACTTATTGGCTTAAAACAGCAGTGCCTTATTTTTCCTCAGAGTTCTGTGAGTGTCCTGCTGGACTCACCTGAACTCACTCACCTGGCTGGATCTGGGTGTTTTAAGATGGCTTCACCCACATGTCTGGACCTCACCTGGGACAGCTACAGTGACGGGGATGGCTAAGCCTCTCTCCATTTGTTCTTTCATCTTCTGCTTCATCTGAAGGTGGAAGTGTTCCAAAAAGTCAAGCTCTACTGTGTAAGCTCTTTTCCAGCCTCTATGGGCATCAAGTTTGCTAGTGTTCCCTTGGCTAAAGCAAGGCAGATGTCCAAGCCCAGAGTCTACATGGAAGGAGAATATACAAGGGTGTGGATATCTGGAAGTGTGATTCATGGAGGCCATTGCTGTAACAATTTACCACATTAAACATAGTTTTAGTTACTTCCTTTTTTCTGATCCTCTGCTCATCAATTTATCCTCTGCGTATAATTTAGCTTCCTACATAAGTGTGTTTCCAAGAAAATAATGCACCAGTTCCATAGACTTCACATATTTCCTATTGCTGGGATAGCAGTTTCTTACTGTAAAAGAATAAATTGGCTGGTTTCAAGGACAAAATGCCCACTATATGGACTTCGATTATTTCTTACTAGACCAGTGTGGCCTGGGGACCCTAATAGCTAAGAATTATTATGCCACTGTGATCCTTCTCAAGACTATAATGGTGTATGTGTAAATGTGTGACTTCTGTTACTTCCACTGGTGATGGAGCTGCATTGAGATTTTTAAAAAAAATGTATTGAACCGAGGAACTCTCATTCATTTCTGGTGGGAATGCAAAATGGTACAGCTACTTTGGAAGATGGAGCAGAAAACTAAACATACTCTTACCACGCTATTCAGTAATCGGCACTCCTTGATAGTTACCCAAATGTGTTGAAAACTTATGTCCACACAGAGACGTGCATACATTTCAGCAGCTTTTTTCATAAGTCTCAAACCTTGGAAGCAATCAAGGTGTCCTTTAGTAGGTGGATGGATAAATAAACTGGTATACCAAGGTAATGGAATATTATTCAGCACTGAAAAATGATCTATCGAGCCATGGAGGAAACTGAAATGCATACTACCAAGTGAAAGAAGCCAATCTGAAAAGACTACCTACTATATGATTCCAACTATATGACATTCTGGAAAAGGCAAATTGTGGATACAGTAAAAGGATTGGTTTCTAGAGTTTTGAGGGGAGGAAGGGGTGAATAGAGCACAGAGGATTTTTAGGGCAGTGAAATGATTCTGCATATAATAATGTTTGGCACATGTCATTATGTGTTTGTCTAAATCCATACAATGTACAAGACCAAGAGTGAACTCTAAATTATGTGATAGAGACCTGTCAGTGTATCTTCATCAGTTGTAACAAATGTATCACTCTGGTGAGGGAAGTTTAAAGTGGGGGAGGTTGTACACTTGTGGGAAAAAGAGGTACATGGGAATTCTTTGTACTTTCTGCTCCATTTTACTGCTGGTATCCAAAACTGCTCTAAAAAATAGTCTATTTTAAAAATGTATTGAACCAGTAGTTCATCATTTTTCCCCAAAAAGTCAGCTTGATATCAGTCATCATGATCTAAACTTTGTAAGCCGTTTGGCAAGAATTTAACTTTATTATTTATTTTTATTTTTATTTTTTTTAAAGATTCTATTTATTTTTTTGACAGAGAGACACAGCGAGAGAGGGAACACAAGCAGGGGGAGTGGGAGAAGCAGGCTTCCCGCCGAGCAGGGAGCCCGATGCGGGGCTCAATCCCAGGACCCTGGGATCATGACCTGAGCCGAAGGCAGACGCCCAATGACTGAGCCACCCAGGCACCCCTAACTATTTTTTTTTATAGCAGTTTCAGGTTTACCGCAAAATTGAGAGGAAGGTACAGAGACTTCCTATATATTCCTTGCCTGCACACATTCCCCCTTATCAGCATCCTCCCACCAGAGTGGTATGTTTGTTATAATTTGTTGCAACCTATATTAACACAGTGCCCTAAATATCCTTTGTGTTCAGTCTATATGTTCCTCCCCCACCATTTTTTTCATTTGACAAACTATCTTAAAAAAAATTTTTTTTTATTAACATATAATGTATTATTGGTTGCAGGAGTACAGGTCTGTGATTCATCAGTCTTACACAATTCGCAGCGCTAACCATAGCACATACCCTCCCCAATCACCCAGCCACCCCATCCGTACAACCCCCCTCCCCTCCAGCAACCCTCAGTTTGTTTTCTGAGATTAAGAGTCTCTTATGGTTTGTCTCCCACTCTGGTTTCGTCTTGTTTCATTTTTCCCCTCCCTTCCCCTATGATCCTCTGTCTTGTTTCTCAAATTCCACATATCCGTGAGATCATAGGATAATTGTCTTTCTCTAATTGACTTACTTCAGTTAGCATAATACCCTCTAGTTCCATCCACGTCGTTGCAGATGGCAAGATTTCAGTTTTTTTGATGGTCTGTATAATATTCCATTGTGTATATATACCACATCTTCTTTATCCATTCATCTGTTGATGGACATCTAGGCTCTTTCCATAGGTTGGCTATTGTGGGCATTGCTGCTATAAACATTGGGGTGCATGTGCCCATTTTGGATCACTTGTATCTTTGGGGTAAATACCCAGTAGTGCAATTGCTGGGTCATAGGGTAGCTCTGTTTTCAACTTTTTGAGGAACCTCCATACTGTTTTCCAGAGTGGCTGCACCAGCTTGCATTCCCACCAACAGTGTAGGAGGGTTCCCCTTTCTCTACATCTTTACCAACACCTGTCGTTTCCTGATTTGTTAATTTTAGCCATTCTGAAAGGTTTGAGGTGGTATCTCATTGAGGTTTTGATTTGTGTTTCCCAGATGCCGAGGGATGTTGGGCACTTTTTCTTGTGTGTGTTGGCCATTTGGATGTTTTCTTTGGAGAAATGTCTGTTCATGTCTTCTGCCCATTTCTTGATTGGATTATTTGTTCTTTGGGTGTTGAGTTTGATAAGTTCTTTATAGATTTTGGATAGTAGCCCTTTATCTGATATGTCATTTGCAAATATCTTTAGACAAACTATCTTAAGTGTAGCTGTGGACTTTATTAATTGGGTATTAGCTGTTGTAATTTTTACAGATTGACTTAACTGGATCAGGTCAAGGTTTCTGTGTTACATATAAAGCAGAAATATTGTGAAGGAAAACACATATTTTTGGTAGTAATACAGATTACTTAAAATAGAATATGAAGAATTCTGCATTCTTCCTTCTGAAAATTAGTAATCAATACTCTTCAAATATTTTCTGTGTTTTGCCAGTTGCTGACAATATGAAGCCACTGGAGGGTGTAAAAATTCTGGATCTAACAAGGTTTGTATTGGTTTATCTGTGTTTTGGTGATTGAATTTTTCCTTTCTTTAAAAAAAAAACGTTCATTTGTTTTTTGGATTATAATGCTTATCAAAGTTTTAGAAAAGAAAACAAAAAAGAAAAAAAATTTTTTTTTTTTTAAAGATTTTATTTATTTGCACGAGAGAGAATGAGAGACAGAGAGCATGAGAGGGAGGAGGGTCAGAGGGAGAAGCAGACTCCCTGCTGAGCAGGAAGCCTGATGTGGGACTCGATCCCGGGACTCCAGGATCATGACCTGAGCCGAAGGCAACCAACTGAGCCACCTAGGCGCCCGAAAAATTTTTATAATTTCATCATTCTAAGAGACAATTCGTGTATTTGTGCATTTTTCCAATCTGCATATTTATATATAATTTTTAAAAATAAAAATTAGTGAGCGGGCGGTTAGCTCAGTTGGTTAGAGCGTGGTGCTGATAAAAATAAAAATTAGAACCATATTGAAATTACAGTTTTAGGGGCACCTAGGTGGCTCAGTTGGTTAAGCGTCTGCCTTCAGCTCAGGTCATGATCTCAGGGTCCTGGGATCGAGCCCTGCATCAGGCTCCCTGCTCAGTGGGGAGTCTGCTTCTCCTTCTCCCTCTGCTCCTTCCCCTGCTCATGTTCTCTCTCTGAAATAAAAAATAAAATATTTAAAAAAAATGAAATTACAGTTTTACGCACATTTAAAAGATAATGTTATATTTTACGTATTTTTCCATGTCATTCAAAATTTGAGAAAAAGGTAAGATGATACTTTATTATATAGTTGTCACATAA
Source organism: Neomonachus schauinslandi (assembly GCF_002201575.2). Taxonomy (NCBI): domain Eukaryota; kingdom Metazoa; phylum Chordata; class Mammalia; order Carnivora; family Phocidae; genus Neomonachus; species Neomonachus schauinslandi. The sequence goes on from NW_025409273.1 coordinate 37,374, forward strand.
TTACTCATCCCCCAATATTTCACAATTATAAATTAGGTTTCCTTTTACATAAATTTTTCCCTCAGGAAATCTTAGGATTTCTTCCTTAGCATAGAATTCTGGAAGTGGAATTACTGCATCAATGAGAATATACTTTTTTTTTAAAGTTTTTATTTATTTATTTATTTATTTGAGAGAGAGAGCGCATGTGCATCGCATGATGGGGGAGGGGCAGAGGGAGAAGCAGACTCCCAGCTGAGCAGGGCAGAGATGCAGGGCTTGATCCCCAGGACCCTGAAATCATGACACAAGCGGAAGGCAGATGCTAAACTGACTAAGCCACCCAGGTGCCCCAAGGGAATATACTTTTTAAAGCTCTTAGTACATAAGGCCAAATTGCTACTCTGAACAGTTTTAATAGTTTTAATTTTTACTAGCATTATATGAGCTTGTCTATGTTAATGAGCTATTAAGAATTAATATAAAAATCTTCAAAGTGGTAATTATTTGTCATTGTTAATATTGTAGAGTATTGGCGGGACCTTTTGCTACTATGAATTTAGGAGATCTTGGAGCAGAAGTTATAAAAGTGGAAAGACCAGGTAAAGCTATCACTCCCTTTAAAACATAGAAACTAATACAGTTTTTTCTTTTTTAAAGATTTTATTAAGTAATCTCTGAACCCAACGTGGGGCTTGAACTCACAGCCCTGAGATCAAGAGTCACATGCTCTCCTGACTGAGCCGTCCTGGTGCCCCAAACTAATACAGGTTTTTTTTTTTTAAGGTTTTATTTATTTATTTGAGAGAGAGAATGAGATAGAGAGAGCATGAGAAGGGGGAGGGTCAGAGGGAGAAGCAGACTCCCTGATGAGCAGGGAACCTGATGCGGGACTAGATCCCGGGACTCCAGGATCATGACCTGAGCCGAAGGCAGTCACTTAACCAACTGAGCCACCCAAACTAATATGGTTTTTAACTGTTGTTGTTGTTGTTGTTTTTAATAACCATGTATCTATATATGGGATGAGAGAATTGAAATGAAATGATTATTTTTTCTTCTCCATTGCTTATTTTCCTCTGAACCTAGACTAATGATTTCTTCTTACTTTTTATAAGCTCCCGGGGCTAAGGCTTCAGCCAGGCCCTTCACACGTACCTGAAAGCCTCCAGTAGAGACTGAAATGCACCATGTAGTAACAGTGATGGTAACGCTTATCATAGTGTCAGGCACAGGTCTCAGCACTTTGCCTGTATTAATTTATTTGATCTCTACAATAACCTTATGAGCTGATGCTTTATTATTCCTAGATTATAAGTGAGAAGACAGAGACACAGAGACATAAAGCAATTTGTCCAAAGTCACACAGCTAATAAGGAATATCCATGCACTCAGCTCTGGTCCTGGCCCTCCTTAGCCCCACACAAGCCTTACCATTGAGACTGAGTTTAAGAGTTGGCCTGGCCACACTCCCTTGCTGGGGGATGAAGGGAAGGCCAGGAGGAGAGTAAAAGGGAGGAAGCAGGACATAAAAGAAGGAGAGAAGGAAAAGGAATTATTATTTATTCTGCAAGTTGGATCCTTATGGATATGGAACAGAATTACCAAATCAGTGAAAATGGTCTAGCCTTGAATAATGTGAGTATATCTGCAAGACTCATAAAAGATGAGTTTATAATTACATCACCTTATTAATCTCCCATAAGTAATTAAACACTATAAAGTAGAATACTTGGTGTAGAAGATTCAACTTTCTGCTAAACAGATTTCTTAGGAGGCCAAAGCAATTAGCAGAAGATTCTCTGATCAGCATGGGGAATATTCTATATTATTATATTGTGTTTATTTGACCCTATTTTTATCAGGCTCCAAGTGGTAGAAGAGCCTGGCGAATCCTGCTTTCCAGATAAAATGAATGCTTCATTTACCTAGTCAGTGATGTTTATTGCTTTTGGTTGTTGTGGGATACATGCTGAATAATGTTTACTTTCTGGCTGAATACCTTTTTTTTTTCTTTTCCAGGTTTCATAAAACTTTAATTTCCATGTTATTATGCTAATTCAACACCACAGCTCTTTCTAATTTCAGCCATTGGGTCTTCCAATCCTAGACGGAGCATCCGATCTAAGTTCTCTTGCTATTTCAGTTAATCACTAGTCTAAATATTTGTATTTATATTAATTTTAGAGATCATTATTCCCTATTTATGTAGGCCTTATTTCTCCTTTGTACTTTTTCATTTCTTCAGTAGGGGGTACCTTCCTTTGTCTAGGCCTTTACATCCCATAATCATACACTTGGTATCAAGCTTTGGTCCTAGCAGGTCGTTGTTCATTGTTTTTTTCCTAATTGCTCTCTTTCCCTTAACCCTTCTGCATGATGCATTTTAATGTTTATGTTATGTGTTTAACTGTTTTGGATTTTTTTTTTTAAAGATTTTATTTATTTGAGAGAGAGAATGAGATAGAGAGAGCATGAGAGGGGGGAGGGTCAGAGGGAGAAGCAGACTCCCTGATGAGCAGGGAACCTGATGCGGGACTAGATCCCGGGACTCCAGGATCATGACCTGAGCCGAAGGCAGTAGCTTAACCAACTGAGCCACCCAGGCGCCCAACTGTTTTGTATTTTTGAGATATTCAACACAGATCTGAGGAAAAGTGACTTGGCAGGATTTTCAAAGTTCAGGAGAGAACTATTCTTTTTTCATGTCCACTTTTTCAGTTCGTCCATCTGTTCCTTCTCTTCTCTTCTCTTTTCTTCTTTTCTCTCTCTCTTTCTTTCTTAAAGATTTTATTTATTTAGTTGAGAGAGAGAGAGCATAGCAGGGGGAGAGGCAGAGGGAGAGGGAAAAGCAGTTTCCCCGCTGAGCAGGGAGCTGGATGCAGGGCTTGATCCCGGGACCCTAAGATCATGACCTGAGCCGAAGGCAGACGGTTAACCGACTGAGCCACCCAGGTACCCCTCCAGGTCTTTAATTAAGTAAAATTTGGTTATAATTTTCTGACTTGGGACTATTCTTATTTTTGTAATCAAAGAGCACATAAATTTTCTTTTTCTTTGTTCTGTAGTAACCTAGGGAGGGCAGCAAATGATGTTGCTGGTACTCATGGATTGTGCCCCGTAGGCAGGGATATGAGGGCAGGGGTGTGGTCTTTTGTTCACTGCTGTGTCTGCTCTGCCTAGAGCCCTGTCTGTAACATAGTAGGTGCCCAATAAATATTTGCTGAATGGATTGAATATGTTGAAATATTGCAGTCTGAAATTTTATATGAAATCTCCAGACTTTGAAATCATGGCAGCTAGTTAAAAACTTTAAATTGTGTGTGGGTCAAATAAAACATCTCTCAACTGCCAGTGTTCCCAGTTTGTGACCTTTAGTCTTTCTTTCTTTCTTTCTTTTTTGTTTCCTAGGCAAATAACTTTATTAACCTTGTTTCAGACTTTATTCCCAGGCTTCTTCAGCTTAATTAGCTGCAAAGAATGAATTGTGTATAAGCAAAAACTGAAGAGAGCTGCAGTGTCCAAGGGGCTTGGGCTTAAAAATATTAGAGATCTAGATTTTATCAGATCCATGAACAAAATTTTAAAAAGCAGTCATAATATAAAATAGCAGCTCCTAGTAACTTCTTCAAGTTTTATCTTCTTCAGAAGTTGACTCAATTCCGTTTGCTTCATTCTTGGAAGCTTCATCAAAATTCTCCACAAGATCTGGAACTTCATCATCATCATCCTCTCCAATAGCAAGTGGTGCTTTTCCATCCACAGATTGTGTGGGCAGAGCTTCAGCCAGTCTTCTTAAACTACTCAGACTGTCTGCACCAAGTTGGTTTAAGATCCTGGGTAGCGTTTCCGTCAGCTGCTTTGTCCCAGCATGGCCTGGAATGGTGGAAGTGTTCGCTGCCAGCGATGCCTGAACTTTGGGGTGGTTAGAGGGGATCACTGTTCCTTGGTTTGTGAACATACTCACTTCTTCAATACCAGAGATATTGTTTACACCTAACTTCTTCAAGGAGAACTGAAGTTTTTTATCATCTGCTGTAGCTGTTCTATGAACCACCTTCTTTCGGCGAGCAGTTCCTTTCCCACCAATGTGCACTTGTGTTTGCAGTTTGGCAAGTTTCTCCTGGTTCATGATAGTTTCTTTCATCTTGTTGGAGCAGAAATGGGACTGCATGGGGGAATAGAGTTGGCGCTCAGGGGGTCTCGAGTGGACCAGCTGAGATTAGGTGCACACACACGGGGACGCAAGATGGCAGCTCTTTAGTCTTTATTTCTTGTCACGTGCCATCCATGCTGATTCTTTCCAGAGGCCACTGATCCTCTCTAAAGCCCTGGGTAGGAAAGCCATGTAGGCCTCCAATTAAGATTCCTGACATTATCTCCACCTGAGAGATGAATGTAAACATATAAAATTATCTAATTGTAGCCCTACCTTGACGTTGCTTTATTTAAAAAAAAAATTAATGTATTGGAAGCTTCAAAAAAATGGAAGTAGCTGGACTTTCTCTTGACTCTGACAGGTGCTGTCTGATCCTGAAGATCCAGATTCATGCCTACCTTTTCGTTGAAGCCTCTTCTTACTGGTTTATTACTGGAAGATTGCCTTTCTGGGATCTTGTAGCTCATTTTTTACCCTGATGTTTTGGGCATGCCATTCCATTTGATGCTTACCATTGATTGCTTTGTTTTGTTACTGGTTCATTTCCAGTTAGAACTAATGCTTCTTCTTCTTTTTTCTTTTTTTTTTTTAAAGATTTTATTTATTTATTTGAGAGAGAGAGTGAGAGAGCATGAGTGGGGGGCGGGGGGCGGCGCAGAGGGAGAGGGAGAAGCAGACTCCCCGCTGAGCAGGGAGCCTGATGCAGGACTCCATCCCAGGACCCTGGGATCATGACCTGAGCTGAAAGCAGATGCTTAACTAACTGAGCCACCGAGGCACCGCTAGAACTAATACTTCTTTTCTCCTCTAGCCTGTGTCCTCTCTTGTCTCTTGTGAGGTTGTTTTTTTGTTTTTGTTTAATAAATGAGTCTATTCTTTGGCCTCTTGTTTTGTTTTCCAAAAGGCTGTGTCTGTTTTTCTTGATCAGTTTCAGTGGTAAAGTCTAATGGGCTAATAGATTAATTATATTATTTAGATGAGATTAGAATTTAAACTCTAACTCATATTCACAAGTAGTCTCTTCTTGGGGGCTAGTGATAAATACTTTAATTGTAATTACTTATATAGTGATTAGTTTCTAATATCAATATTTAATCAGACCTTATAAAATCCTTAAAAGATACTGTTTCGTGCCATTTAATCATTGATTGATTTTCTGAGCTCTGTCTACATTGTCAGTTGCTTTTTGTGCAAAGGAAAATTTTTCTGTAACTCTATAGTGTTATCTTTGAATCTAATACAAATATATCTCTTGAAGTAGATGTTCAGAAAAAAACACCCTATATTTGATGTTTTTAAACTTTTACTTTGAAGCAAGACCTACTTGACTAAAATTTTATTCTAGAATACTATTTGAAATTAAATGAACCTGCTATTCAGAAAGTTATGTTGCCGTTTATGATTTGTTGCTATAACACACAATTTTTTCCCAATTGTATTGAGAAATAATTAACATAAATCACTGTGTAAGTTTGAGGCAAATGACATGATGGTTTGATTTACATACATTGTTACCACAATAGGTTCAGCTAACACCCATCTTCTCATGTAGATACAGTAAAAAGAAAAGAAAGAAGAAAAGAAAAAAGGAAAAAATATTCTTCTTGTGATGAGATCTATTAGGATTTACTCTCTTAACAAATTTCCTATATAACATACAGCAGTGTTAGCTGTAGTCATCATGCTGTACATTACATCCCTAGTATTTAATTTATTTTTTGACTGGCAGTTTTTACCTTTTGACCACCTTCCTCCAATTCCCTCTGCCCCCACCCTCCACCTCTGGTAACCACAAGTCTGATCTCTTATTCTATGAGTTTGGTTTTTTTAAAAATTCCACATATAAGTGAGATCATACAATATTTGTATTTGTCTGACTTATTTCATTTAATAATGCTTTCAAGGTCCATCCATGTTGTCACAAATGGTAGGATTTCCTCAATTTTTTATGGCTTAATAGTGTTCCATTGTGTATATATACTACAGCTTTATCCGTGCATCCATCAATGGACACAGGTGATTTCGTATTTGGCTATTGTAAATAATGCTGCTATGAACATGGGGTGCATATCTTTTTGAGTTAGTGTTTTTGTTTCCTTTGGATATATTCCTAGAAGTGGAATTGCTGGATCATATTGTAGTTCTCTTTTTAATTGTTTTTGGATCCTTCATACTGTTTTCCACAGTGGCTGTACGAATTTACATTCCTACCAGAAGTGCACGAGGGGTCCCCTTTCTCCACATCCTCACCAACATTTGTTTTGTTAGCTCTTGTCTTTTTGACAATGGCCATTCTAACAGGTGTGAGGTGATTATCTCATTGTGGTTTTAATTTGCATTTCCCTAATGACTAGTGGATGTCAAGCTTCTTTTTCTGTACCTGATGGCCTTTTGTCTATTTTCTTTGGAGAAATATCTTTTTGGGTCCTTTGCCCATTTTTTGATTGGGTTATTTGTTTTTTTATTTGAGTTGTGTGAGTTCTTTGTATGCTTTGGGTATTAACCTGTTATCAGCTATAGGGTTTGCAAATATTTTTTCCCATTCTGTAGGTTGTCTTTTCACTTTGTTGATGGTTTCCTTTGTGCGGAAGCTTCTCAGTTTGATGTAGTTCCACTTGATTTTTTTTTTTTTATTTTTATGTTTTAAAAGATTTTATTTATTTATTTGACAGAGAGAGACACACTGAGAGAGGGAACACAAGCAGAAGGATGGGAGAGGGAGAAGCAGGCTTCCCGCCGAGCAGGGAGCCCGATGCGGGGCTTGATCCCAGGATTCTGGGATCATGACCTGAGCTGAAGGCAGACACTTAATGACTGAGCCACCCAGGCGCCCCTCCACATGTTTATTTTTTATTTTATTGCTTGTGCTTTTAGTGTCAAGTCCAGAAGAATCATTACCAAGACCCATGTCAAGGAACTTTGTTCCTATGTTTTCTTTTAGGAATTTCATGGTTTTAAGTCTTATGTCTAAGTCTTTAATCCTTTTTGAGTTAATTTTTGTGAGTGATGAATGGTGTAAGATATGGGTTTAGTTTCATTCTTTTACATATGAATATCCAATTATCCCAGCACCATTTGTTGAGAAGACTTGTCTTCTCCTTTGAGTGTTCTTGGTTCCCTTGTCATACATTAGTTGGCCATATATGCTTGGGTTTATTTCTGGGATTTCACAGAAATTTAAAGATTTATTTATTTATGATGCCATTTTATTATAAAATCTCACTTGCCATTATTCTGGTTTAAATAATATTTAACAAAAATCTTTTGCAGACTCAGCATTTCTTTGCACATTTAATGCCAAGAAACATAGAAAGAGCTGACCTAAACTGCCAAAGCTTTTTACTTTTTGACCTAAACTGCTGAAGATTTTTACTTTTTGCTTGCCAAAAACTGAGAGTAGTTTTTTTCTTTTAAATTTGACATTTATTAAATCTAAAGACTGCTAATAGGATATTTCTTTCTGGATATTGACTTTCAGGGATGGATTCTAGTAAAGATGATATGGTAGGATTTAGTGAATAACATGAGCAGGTAGAGTTTGGACAGTTCCAACAAGTTCTTATGGTCCCTCTAAATTGCAAATTCCACTGAATTGAGCTGATTTTGTTTAGGCAACTGTGAATGTATATGATGGGTGAACGTTGGTTTGGATGTCTCATGATGTTTAAGAGTTAAAAATTAATAGCTCATACTATTATTTTCAGGAGCTGGTGATGATACACGAACTTGGGGGCCACCTTTTGTGGGGACAGAAAGTACTTATTTTCTCAGTGTTAATCGAAATAAAAAAGTAAGAATATAATTTCTTTCTTTGTTTTTTTTTGTGTAATTATCTTGTAATAACAAAACTTTTGATATCATCTTGGCTCATTCATTTCTATCCTTTTTTGTGTATATAATATTTAAATTAAAGTGAAATTTTATTCATTCACCAGGTACCAAATAGAAACAAGAGAGCTTTTTACTAATCTTCCTTCTCTACTAACTTAAAATATTTCAAGAGAATTTCTAATTGTTTATAATGGAAATGATTTTATTAAAGAAAGAAATTATTTGATTCTTTACATTTTATTCTTTTGGAGATCACTAATTGCCTAACACTTGGTATTATTTGAAAAATTTTTACTGTTATCCTTGGTATCATCCTAATATAGTTACATTGCAAATAAAATCAGTAAAGATAATTTAAATGTTTCTTCCTGAGGAAAATACACTTGCTTTAAGAGGAGAACATATGATATGAATGGCTCCCTTATTGAACTGTCAGTAATATGAAAACCTTTATGATACTATTTTAATATGTATATTTTAATTTTTAGAGTATAGCTGTTAATATCAAGGATCCAAAAGGGGTGAGAATCATCAAAGAGGTACAGTATGCTCTATGGAAGACATCTTACCACCTGGGTTGTAACTGGGGATTTGAACATCAGAGTAAAAGATTCTTTGAGTTAATTTTTTAAATTTTTTTTTTTTTTAATTTTTCTTTTTTCCTTTTTCAACCAACATCTTATCAATCGCTTTTTTAAAAAAATCTTTTTTATTTTTCATTTTTAGAGTCATATTCTATCCCTTCATAGTAGTTAACCTTATTTTTGGTATATATATATATATATATATATATATATATATATATATATATATAT
>NW_025409274.1:0-5741 GCF_002201575.2 Neomonachus schauinslandi
TGACCTGAGCCGAAGGCAGACGCTTAACGACTGAGCCACCCAGGTGCCCCCAGTTAGACCATTCTTTAGCAAGACCTAAACAAAGTTCTTCAGGTAATTAAAAATTTTTGAGGCCTGAAAAATTCCCCAACAGCATAATTTAGCCTAGAAAAAGTTAGAAACTACAGATAAATATAAAGGTTCCTGAAACTGTCAGCCTTCTTAAGAGGACCACGCCTAATGTTTTGATAAGTATGCTTCTTGACAGATTTATGTTTTTAAAATTTTATTTATTTATTTTTGTTTCTGGACACTTTTAGAGTGTACACTTAACCGGGGTTCTAATCTTGTTCTGACATTATTATTGCTGTGTGACCTTGGGCAAGTCACTCAACCTTTCTGAGCTCCCCCCCACCCCCCCCCCCATCTACAAAAATATCAACTGTAGGTGCTTGTGGTGTTTAAGTGAAGTTTGTAACAGCCCCGGCACATAGTAGGTGCTTGATTTGAATTCGCTCCACCCGTTCTGTACTTGCTTTCCCCGCCCTCAATTTTAGAGAAGGGCAAGTATTCTTGAGAAGAGAAGGTAGGCCGACAGTTCACAGATGGAGTTCCCACCGCTCCTGTCACGCGACGCTTTTTCTCCTGAAAGACACTCTTGAAAAGCAAAACAAGCAGCGCTTTGAATATTTGCACATTGTTTTTGAAAACGTTTCCAGCGGCTGTGATGTTTCTATGTGAAAGTAAATGTGTGTCTTAGATCCCAGGGGTTTGCCCCTGCTGCTCTCGCCTCCTGAGAACATGAAAAGGATGCTTTGAGCAGCTTCTGGAAACCATCTGTGAGCGGGAGTAGGGAGCAGACTCCTTTGCCCTAAAGCATTCTGCGACGTCGGATGGCATGGGGTCAAATGCGCAGCCTGGCGTGTCTGGTCCACCTTGTCTATTTATAAATGCATTTCCAAGTAAAGTGAGCAGAAGATGCCGTACGTAGGATTTCCTCTTGATGGCACATCACGGAGCCCTCTTAACTGTGGACGTCTTGGCCCATCCTGGGAAGAGAAGAGCTCCTTTTTCAAGGGCCCCCCTGGCCTCATCCCTCACCACAAGAATGTGGAATTTTCCGGGCCCCGCATGAGACACCACCGTGGCAGTGACAACTCACAGCTCGAAAGCAAGGGAGGGTGTGTGTGTGTGTGTGTGTTGTGTTGTAAGTCCAGTAACGTCCTAGTGTGATGGGGGCGTGAGTTTGTTTAGTCTTCTCAGGTCATATGTTTGACACCCTTTAGAGTGCAAAACTGGTTTTGATACAGAGATAAAGCATTCCAAAATTGGCAGGGCGAGTGAAGGGCTTGTACCTTTGAAAGAGGAAGTGGAGACGCCGGAGCTTGGGGCCAACAAGGCACAGCCCCAAGTCCTGTCACTGTCTTCCCGTGGGCGGTTGGGCCACGTAACTTAGACCACTTGTGAAATGACCATTCCCTAGCACCCCGTGGCCCTCCGGGGGTCAGAGAAGCTACACTTGAGAGCAGGCACACATCATTTTATCGAGCTTTGCTTTATTACACCTCAAAGAAACCGTGTTTTGTTTTGTTTTTTTTTAAAACAGAAGATCTGTGGCAGCCCCACATCAGGGACAAGTTGGCACCGTTTTTCCAACAGTTATTTGCCTACTTGGTGTCTCTGCTGCATTTGGGTAATTCTCAGAAAATTTCAGACTTTTTCATCCTTGTATTTGTTACGGCGATCTGTGATCTGTCATGACGGTTCGCCCAAAGCTCAGGGGATGGTTGGCATCTTCTAGCAAAAATACTGTCAATACAATACAATACAAAAAATTAGTGAAAGTATTTTTTAACTAAGCTGTGTACCTTTTTTTTTAGACAGTAATGCTCTTGTGTCTGCACTGGGAAACCACCAAAGTCATTTGACTCGCTTCACTGTGATATTCGCTTTATTGCTTGTGGTCTGGAACCAAACCTGCAATATTTCTGGGGTGTGCCCGTCACAGACACGATGGAGGAAATAGTTCCAGGCAGTAAATATTCATTAAAAAATACAGAGTTCAAGCTTTCACACCTACCTTTGGATCTGAACTGCAAAGAAGTAATGAGACAGAAATTGAGTTACAGCTTGTGGAGTGACAGGCCTCAAAAGCAGATAAAAAAGGGAAATGAGTCACAGAGACCCCTGTTCTCCAGGGGAAGTGCTGTTCATAAAGTGGTTCATCCTGCTTGGCTAGATGCCCTCCAGCTCTGGGGGCGCACACCAGTGGTTCAACCCGCTTGGCTAGATGCCCTCCAGCTCTTGGGGGTGCACACCTGTGGTTCATCCCGCTTGGCTAGATGCCCTCCAGCACTTGGGGGCGCCCACCTGTGGCTCAACCCACTTGGCTAGATGTCCTCCAGCTCTTGGGGGCGCCCACCAGTGGTTCAACCCGCTTGGCTAGATAGATGCCCTCCGGGTCTGGGGGCATACACCAGTGGTTCATCCTGCTTGGCTAGATGCCCTCCAGCTCTGGGGGTGCACACCCCTTCCTGCCGATTGTGATGCCAGCTAGCCCCGGGCAGCCTGTGTCCTTCCCAAGGCTGGTCCGACTCCTTTCTGGGTGGGTCCCACCTTCCAGGGACAGGCGCTTGCCTCTGAGACCTTGGTGTTCCTCCCAGACCCACCCTGAGCTCAGGGCTCTGTCATCACGCCAGCTTCCCCCCCCCCGCCCCCACCCCGGGACCTTTACTTCTTTACGTCTCTCTCTGTGGGGTCTGGCGGCAACTCCGGGCCACCCTCGCTGGCCACCTTCTCCTTGGACGTCACACAGGCCAAATTGGGAATAGCAGGTAGCAGCTGTTGGTAAGGATGCCCTGTGGGCTCTGCATTCTAGAAGCCCCACACTGGGCTGCTGGTGCTTCACCATAACCTCCGTGGCTGAACCGTGCTGGGCCGCCCAAGGTGAACCGTCCTGCTGGGCATTCAGCCAGCCCTGGGTGTGCGCTCTCTATGGGTAGAGTGGGGATCAGGAATGCATGTTCGATTTTTAAACTAACTGGGCCCATTACAAGGAGGTGGATAGGGGACCCATGGAGGGGGTAGAAGGATAAAGGAACTGAGTGTCCTTTCCCCAGCTCTTAAAATAATTCAGCTTTTGTACTAAATAAACCTCACCTCAGGCCAGGCAAGGAGGGAAAGGGGGACTTTTGAATGAGAGTGAATTTGGGCGGCCCTGGCCAGGCATGTTGTGTAAGGGGATGGCAGGGGATGAGGTCTCTGAGCATCTCCTGCTGCCTCCCGCTTGCCTGGGCTTCCAGGGCAGGCTGAGGGGGGTGGGGGGCAGGGCGGACCCAGAGAGAAAACCCCAAGAGGTTGGGGGATGGGAGATGCAGTATGGAGGGGAGCAAACTAAGTCCAAACACGGTGAGTGGGGAATGCTGGGCCTGGGCTCTTCGCTGTTTTTGGCTGGGGGGTGCTTCCGGAGATCCCGTCCTGATGACCGAATCGCCCCAGGGGAGGGGGACAGCCTGGCCCAGCACGCCGCCGCTGACCCCCTCTCCTTGCTTTTTCCTCTTTGAAGGATGGAGGCTGCACATGTCCAGGAGATGTCGCCAAAGCCTTTGGTAAGGGGACAGGTGGGGGGGGGGGCGGGAGCTCCCCTGCCGTTGTGTGCTGGCCTCTGGTGGGAACCTGAATGAAGAGGCGGGACATGTTGGGAAATTCTGGGCCAGTCCTGAGTTTCCTGTTCCCTGGATCTCAGCCCCAATTGGCCGGAATCCTGATGTTGGTTTGGTTCAGGGGATGTCGTGTCAGCCTGCAAGCCGGGAGAGGATGAAGTCATGGCTTAGACGGGGGCCTGTGGAAGAGGCCAGGACCAGGTCGGAAGCACAGCGACTTCAGGGAGGGTCTCTGGGGCCTAACTTGGGGCAACCTTTTGGGAAGGACTGGAGTCCCCCCAGCGGTTTCTCCCCGCGGGGCCGAGGCACCCGTGTCCCGGCAGGGGACAGCAGTGTCCAGCTGAGATGCAGTTGGCGCTTCTGGGGCCCCCTGGCCTTTTCTTGGGAAAGCGCTAGGCAGTCAGCGGCTCTGCGTGCTGCGTCCAGTGCCACCTGGACGGCGTCCCCAGCCGTGCAGCTGGACGTCCAGTCCGACGTCGGGGCTGGCTGCACGGCTGGGGACGCCAGCCTGCCAAGTGGGAGCTGCGTGTGCCCACGGGTGACAGAAAAACAACCTGCACGGCCCCACTCCCCTTTCTGAGGCCAGGGCCAAGTTCACGGTTCACTTTTTTCCTTTTTTTTTTTTTTCCTATGGAGGGGAACTTTCTGTCGGAGACATTCTTAAGGGGTGCCAGGGGTCCTTCCCCTTACCTGCATTGGGCAACTCCTGTGTTTCTTGACCACTGCTTCAGACACCTTCCCATAGACTGTCTTAGGTTTAGGCACTGGTTCTCTCTCTCTTTCTTTTAATGAAACACTGATGGTGACAAGGAGACCGGGACCATGTCCTTAGCAGCGGGGTTTTGTAGCAGCCCTTGGGGAATGTCATGAAAATGGGCGGCCTTCTTACATAATCCCCTTCTGATCGTGCATCTCGGTTATGGAAGGGAACACACGGGTCATCTCTGTCATCCAGGGTGCCTACTTTGTAGTTGAGACTGAGGCCCTGAGAGGTGGGTGACAAGGTCAGGGTCCCACAGCCGGCGGCCAAGCAGGGGGAGCCAGGACCTCCTGCGCCACTTGAGTGCCCACCCACCCTTTATCTGGATCATTAGCCAAAGACACTTTGGTTACTGATTTTTGAGCTGAATCTACTGATTGGTGTTGGGTGCTCCCGCTTGGGCTCCCTGCACGGAGTAGGAACTGGTGCACTTTTAAAAGTGACCGACTGGTTAAGAAGGTGCCTCGTAGGTAACAGTCCCTGGTCTTTGGAATCACCTCTGGCATCTTTCCCTTCGCTCGTCTTCCGGGGAGCATGGCCTTGCCCGTGCTGAGGGTCAGCGGAGGGAGGGAGAGGAACTGCATCAGGGAGAATGGTGGGGAGGGAGGGACATGAGAACATTCAGAAACAAAAGCGATTGGAAGCCTCTTCACAGCGTTGTTGGAGTGGATCTGTGCTCTGCGTTCCTGCTGTTGACATCTGCTACTGGGGTTGTGGTCATTGGGAGGCCTGGCTGGACACCGGTTTTCCTCTGCCCCCCTCAAAGTCATGACAGGGCAGGTGGGGTGGGGGGCAAGGATCCAGCCTTCGTGTTAGGGACCCCGGATTGCTGGGTCTGCCAAGCTTGCAGCCGAGTAGAAAGGTCCTGTTGTGCGTGGCTTGCCTGAGGACCAGGCCAGGGGGCCAGCCCTGCAGAGCTGGCCTCCCTGTAATGCTGAACAGGAGGGGCCGCAACGCCTGACGCAAACCCCAGAGTCGTCCTGTAAATACCTAAATGACCCACTGGAAGAGGTCAAGGCCACTTGTCAAGGGTACCTGTGCTCACTCTTCCTCCTTGTCCTTCATCCTAATTCTGTATCCTGATGGCCTTGTGTTCTAAATGCAAACCCTCAGTGGGACATAGGAGGAGACGTTCATAGTCCGAGGGGAGACTGTACCATCACCATGAACAGGATGGGGAATGGTGATATTGCTAGTTTTTCCACGTACACCTTTTCCATTCTTGACAAGTAGTTATCATACATCTACCATATGCCAAGTCCTATGATAGACACTGGAGAGGCAACTCCATACTATAGATAGATGATTGATAGATAGATAGATAGATAGATAGATAGATA
>NW_025409274.1:5841-18243 GCF_002201575.2 Neomonachus schauinslandi
TATCTATCTATCTATCTATCTATCTATCTATCAATCATCTATCTATAGTATGGAGTTGCCTCTCCAGTGTCTATCATAGGACTTGGCATATGGTAGATGTATGATAACTACTTGTCAAGAATGGAAAAGGTGTACGTGGAAAAACTAGCAATATCACCATTCCCCATCCTGTTCATGGTGATGGTACAGTCTCCCCTCGGACTATGAACGTCTCCTCCTATGTCCCACTGAGGGTTTGCATTTAGAACACAAGGCCATCAGGATACAGAATTAGGATGAAGGACAAGGAGGAAGAGTGAGCACAGGTACCCTTGACAAGTGGCCTTGACCTCTTCCAGTGGGTCATTTAGGTATTTACAGGACGACTCTGGGGTTTGCGTCAGGCGTTGCGGCCCCTCCTGTTCAGCATTACAGGGAGGCCAGCTCTGCAGGGCTGGCCCCCTGGCCTGGTCCTCAGGCAAGCCACGCACAACAGGACCTTTCTACTCGGCTGCAAGCTTGGCAGACCCAGCAATCCGGGGTCCCTAACACGAAGGCTGGATCCTTGCCCCCCACCCCACCTGCCCTGTCATGACTTTGAGGGGGGCAGAGGAAAACCGGTGTCCAGCCAGGCCTCCCAATGACCACAACCCCAGTAGCAGATGTCAACAGCAGGAACGCAGAGCACAGATCCACTCCAACAACGCTGTGAAGAGGCTTCCAATCGCTTTTGTTTCTGAATGTTCTCATGTCCCTCCCTCCCCACCATTCTCCCTGATGCAGTTCCTCTCCCTCCCTCCGCTGACCCTCAGCACGGGCAAGGCCATGCTCCCCGGAAGACGAGCGAAGGGAAAGATGCCAGAGGTGATTCCAAAGACCAGGGACTGTTACCTACGAGGCACCTTCTTAACCAGTCGGTCACTTTTAAAAGTGCACCAGTTCCTACTCCGTGCAGGGAGCCCAAGCGGGAGCACCCAACACCAATCAGTAGATTCAGCTCAAAAATCAGTAACCAAAGTGTCTTTGGCTAATGATCCAGATAAAGGGTGGGTGGGCACTCAAGTGGCGCAGGAGGTCCTGGCTCCCCCTGCTTGGCCGCCGGCTGTGGGACCCTGACCTTGTCACCCACCTCTCAGGGCCTCAGTCTCAACTACAAAGTAGGCACCCTGGATGACAGAGATGACCCGTGTGTTCCCTTCCATAACCGAGATGCACGATCAGAAGGGGATTATGTAAGAAGGCCGCCCATTTTCATGACATTCCCCAAGGGCTGCTACAAAACCCCGCTGCTAAGGACATGGTCCCGGTCTCCTTGTCACCATCAGTGTTTCATTAAAAGAAAGAGAGAGAGAACCAGTGCCTAAACCTAAGACAGTCTATGGGAAGGTGTCTGAAGCAGTGGTCAAGAAACACAGGAGTTGCCCAATGCAGGTAAGGGGAAGGACCCCTGGCACCCCTTAAGAATGTCTCCGACAGAAAGTTCCCCTCCATAGGAAAAAAAAAAAAAAGGAAAAAAGTGAACCGTGAACTTGGCCCTGGCCTCAGAAAGGGGAGTGGGGCCGTGCAGGTTGTTTTTCTGTCACCCGTGGGCACACGCAGCTCCCACTTGGCAGGCTGGCGTCCCCAGCCGTGCAGCCAGCCCCGACGTCGGACTGGACGTCCAGCTGCACGGCTGGGGACGCCGTCCAGGTGGCACTGGACGCAGCACGCAGAGCCGCTGACTGCCTAGCGCTTTCCCAAGAAAAGGCCAGGGGGCCCCAGAAGCGCCAACTGCATCTCAGCTGGACACTGCTGTCCCCTGCCGGGACACGGGTGCCTCGGCCCCGCGGGGAGAAACCGCTGGGGGGACTCCAGTCCTTCCCAAAAGGTTGCCCCAAGTTAGGCCCCAGAGACCCTCCCTGAAGTCGCTGTGCTTCCGACCTGGTCCTGGCCTCTTCCACAGGCCCCCGTCTAAGCCATGACTTCATCCTCTCCCGGCTTGCAGGCTGACACGACATCCCCTGAACCAAACCAACATCAGGATTCCGGCCAATTGGGGCTGAGATCCAGGGAACAGGAAACTCAGGACTGGCCCAGAATTTCCCAACATGTCCCGCCTCTTCATTCAGGTTCCCACCAGAGGCCAGCACACAACGGCAGGGGAGCTCCCGCCCCCCCCCCCACCTGTCCCCTTACCAAAGGCTTTGGCGACATCTCCTGGACATGTGCAGCCTCCATCCTTCAAAGAGGAAAAAGCAAGGAGAGGGGGTCAGCGGCGGCGTGCTGGGCCAGGCTGTCCCCCTCCCCTGGGGCGATTCGGTCATCAGGACGGGATCTCCGGAAGCACCCCCCAGCCAAAAACAGCGAAGAGCCCAGGCCCAGCATTCCCCACTCACCGTGTTTGGACTTAGTTTGCTCCCCTCCATACTGCATCTCCCATCCCCCAACCTCTTGGGGTTTTCTCTCTGGGTCCGCCCTGCCCCCCACCCCCCTCAGCCTGCCCTGGAAGCCCAGGCAAGCGGGAGGCAGCAGGAGATGCTCAGAGACCTCATCCCCTGCCATCCCCTTACACAACATGCCTGGCCAGGGCCGCCCAAATTCACTCTCATTCAAAAGTCCCCCTTTCCCTCCTTGCCTGGCCTGAGGTGAGGTTTATTTAGTACAAAAGCTGAATTATTTTAAGAGCTGGGGAAAGGACACTCAGTTCCTTTATCCTTCTACCCCCTCCATGGGTCCCCTATCCACCTCCTTGTAATGGGCCCAGTTAGTTTAAAAATCGAACATGCATTCCTGATCCCCACTCTACCCATAGAGAGCGCACACCCAGGGCTGGCTGAATGCCCAGCAGGACGGTTCACCTTGGGCGGCCCAGCACGGTTCAGCCACGGAGGTTATGGTGAAGCACCAGCAGCCCAGTGTGGGGCTTCTAGAATGCAGAGCCCACAGGGCATCCTTACCAACAGCTGCTACCTGCTATTCCCAATTTGGCCTGTGTGACGTCCAAGGAGAAGGTGGCCAGCGAGGGTGGCCCGGAGTTGCCGCCAGACCCCACAGAGAGAGACGTAAAGAAGTAAAGGTCCCGGGGTGGGGGCGGGGGGGGGGAAGCTGGCGTGATGACAGAGCCCTGAGCTCAGGGTGGGTCTGGGAGGAACACCAAGGTCTCAGAGGCAAGCGCCTGTCCCTGGAAGGTGGGACCCACCCAGAAAGGAGTCGGACCAGCCTTGGGAAGGACACAGGCTGCCCGGGGCTAGCTGGCATCACAATCGGCAGGAAGGGGTGTGCACCCCCAGAGCTGGAGGGCATCTAGCCAAGCAGGATGAACCACTGGTGTATGCCCCCAGACCCGGAGGGCATCTATCTAGCCAAGCGGGTTGAACCACTGGTGGGCGCCCCCAAGAGCTGGAGGACATCTAGCCAAGTGGGTTGAGCCACAGGTGGGCGCCCCCAAGTGCTGGAGGGCATCTAGCCAAGCGGGATGAACCACAGGTGTGCACCCCCAAGAGCTGGAGGGCATCTAGCCAAGCGGGTTGAACCACTGGTGTGCGCCCCCAGAGCTGGAGGGCATCTAGCCAAGCAGGATGAACCACTTTATGAACAGCACTTCCCCTGGAGAACAGGGGTCTCTGTGACTCATTTCCCTTTTTTATCTGCTTTTGAGGCCTGTCACTCCACAAGCTGTAACTCAATTTCTGTCTCATTACTTCTTTGCAGTTCAGATCCAAAGGTAGGTGTGAAAGCTTGAACTCTGTATTTTTTAATGAATATTTACTGCCTGGAACTATTTCCTCCATCGTGTCTGTGACGGGCACACCCCAGAAATATTGCAGGTTTGGTTCCAGACCACAAGCAATAAAGCGAATATCACAGTGAAGCGAGTCAAATGACTTTGGTGGTTTCCCAGTGCAGACACAAGAGCATTACTGTCTAAAAAAAAAGGTACACAGCTTAGTTAAAAAATACTTTCACTAATTTTTTGTATTGTATTGTATTGACAGTATTTTTGCTAGAAGATGCCAACCATCCCCTGAGCTTTGGGCGAACCGTCATGACAGATCACAGATCGCCGTAACAAATACAAGGATGAAAAAGTCTGAAATTTTCTGAGAATTACCCAAATGCAGCAGAGACACCAAGTAGGCAAATAACTGTTGGAAAAACGGTGCCAACTTGTCCCTGATGTGGGGCTGCCACAGATCTTCTGTTTTAAAAAAAAACAAAACAAAACACGGTTTCTTTGAGGTGTAATAAAGCAAAGCTCGATAAAATGATGTGTGCCTGCTCTCAAGTGTAGCTTCTCTGACCCCCGGAGGGCCACGGGGTGCTAGGGAATGGTCATTTCACAAGTGGTCTAAGTTACGTGGCCCAACCGCCCACGGGAAGACAGTGACAGGACTTGGGGCTGTGCCTTGTTGGCCCCAAGCTCCGGCGTCTCCACTTCCTCTTTCAAAGGTACAAGCCCTTCACTCGCCCTGCCAATTTTGGAATGCTTTATCTCTGTATCAAAACCAGTTTTGCACTCTAAAGGGTGTCAAACATATGACCTGAGAAGACTAAACAAACTCACGCCCCCATCACACTAGGACGTTACTGGACTTACAACACAACACACACACACACACACACCCTCCCTTGCTTTCGAGCTGTGAGTTGTCACTGCCACGGTGGTGTCTCATGCGGGGCCCGGAAAATTCCACATTCTTGTGGTGAGGGATGAGGCCAGGGGGGCCCTTGAAAAAGGAGCTCTTCTCTTCCCAGGATGGGCCAAGACGTCCACAGTTAAGAGGGCTCCGTGATGTGCCATCAAGAGGAAATCCTACGTACGGCATCTTCTGCTCACTTTACTTGGAAATGCATTTATAAATAGACAAGGTGGACCAGACACGCCAGGCTGCGCATTTGACCCCATGCCATCCGACGTCGCAGAATGCTTTAGGGCAAAGGAGTCTGCTCCCTACTCCCGCTCACAGATGGTTTCCAGAAGCTGCTCAAAGCATCCTTTTCATGTTCTCAGGAGGCGAGAGCAGCAGGGGCAAACCCCTGGGATCTAAGACACACATTTACTTTCACATAGAAACATCACAGCCGCTGGAAACGTTTTCAAAAACAATGTGCAAATATTCAAAGCGCTGCTTGTTTTGCTTTTCAAGAGTGTCTTTCAGGAGAAAAAGCGTCGCGTGACAGGAGCGGTGGGAACTCCATCTGTGAACTGTCGGCCTACCTTCTCTTCTCAAGAATACTTGCCCTTCTCTAAAATTGAGGGCGGGGAAAGCAAGTACAGAACGGGTGGAGCGAATTCAAATCAAGCACCTACTATGTGCCGGGGCTGTTACAAACTTCACTTAAACACCACAAGCACCTACAGTTGATATTTTTGTAGAGGGGGGGGGGGGGATGAGGGGAGCTCAGAAAGGTTGAGTGACTTGCCCAAGGTCACACAGCAATAATAATGTCAGAACAAGATTAGAACCCCGGTTAAGTGTACACTCTAAAAGTGTCCAGAAACAAAAATAAATAAATAAAATTTTAAAAACATAAATCTGTCAAGAAGCATACTTATCAAAACATTAGGCGTGGTCCTCTTAAGAAGGCTGACAGTTTCAGGAACCTTTATATTTATCTGTAGTTTCTAACTTTTTCTAGGCTAAATTATGCTGTTGGGGAATTTTTCAGGCCTCAAAAATTTTTAATTACCTGAAGAACTTTGTTTAGGTCTTGCTAAAGAATGGTCTAACTGGGGGCACCTGGGTGGCTCAGTCGTTAAGCGTCTGCCTTCGGCTCAGGTCATGATCTCAGGTTCCTGGGATCGAGCCCCGCATCGGGCTCCCTGCTCTGCGGGAAGCCTGCTTCTCCCTCTCCCACTCCCCCTGCTTGCGTTCCTTCTCTCGCTGTGTCTCTCTCTGTCAAATAAATAAATAAAATCTTAAAAAAAAAAAAAAAAAGAATGGTCTAACTGCTTCTGAAATGCTATATTAAATCGTTAAAATTATCAGAAATTTGCTGATCCATCTTTACTTCTCTGCAAAGGGTCAGTGCAAGTACTAGTGACCGGGTACAGAGAAGGAGAAGTTTGGGGATGACTTTGAATCATCTGGATCCTTACCATGACCAGCCCTTCACGATACAGGGCCTTCTGAGCCTTGACAAGGCATGCTCTCCTGGTCTTTATAAAATGCACTGATTAAAATGCTGGAGCTTGAGTCAAGAAGAGACCAGAGTGATTCCAGTCAACCTAATCCCAGGACTTCTTTCTAGGTCTTCTAAAGCAGCACGAAGTCCAAGGTGTGCTTGGTTATCAGTGGATAGTGAACTCACCGGTGGTTCGAATCCCTCCCCTTCTAACCGTGCATCAGGGACTGACTGTCCTTTCCCCACTGGAAGACACGCGTGGGGTCCCTGGGGGGAAGGACAGAGGACGCGCACATCTCCCAGAGCACTGGGGTGGGAGAACGAGCAGATGGGGTCCTGTACCAACCCTGCATTCTCTGTGACTTCAGCAAGCCTTCCTTCTTCTCGTTCTTTGTGACTTCCTCATTTTCTAAATGGGGGGAGGGCAGTCAAGGGAAGATGAACAGACCTCAGTCTGAATGTTGCCAGTAGTGATGCTGGACAAGTTACTTAAGATCCTGAAGCTTCAGTTCCTCACCTGACTGCAACCGCTAACTTTATGTATCAACCCGACTGGGCCACAGAGTGCTAGCTACCTAGTCAAACATTAGTCTGGTTGTTTCTAGGAAGGTTACTTCCTTCCTCCCTCCCTCCTTCCCTCCCACTCTTCCCCCTTTCCGTCCTGATGAGATTAACATCTGAATTGGTAGACTGAGTAAGCAGACTGTTCTCCCCCATGTGGGTGGGCCCTATCTAATCAGTCAAAGGCTTGAATGGAACAACAGGGCTGACCCTCCTCGAGTGAATTTTTCCTGACTGCCTCTGAATGAACATGGGCTTTTTCCTGCCTTTTAACATCAACTGAGACATCAGCTTTTCCTGGTTCTCAGGCCCTCAGATTCAGACTGGTACTACACCATCAGCTCTCCAAAGTCCCTAGCTTGGCAACTCACCCGGCACATCTTGGGACTTCTCACCCCCCATAATCACGTGAACCAATTCCTTATAATACTTCCTTAACCTCGGGCGCCTGGGTGGCTCAGTTGGTTAAGCAACTGCCTTCGGCTCAGGTCATGATCCCAGGGTCCTGGGATCGAGTCCCACATCGGGCTCCCAGCTCAGCAGGAAGCCTGCTTCTCCCTCTCCCACTCCCCCTGCTTGTGTTCCTGCTCTCGCTGTCTCTGTCTCTGTCAAATAAATAAATAAAATCTTTAAAAAAAAAAAAAAACTTCCTTAACCTCCTCTCTTGCCAAGCACACACACACACAGGCACACGAGTGTGTGCGCACATGCACACACATGCACCCTACTGGTTCTGTTTCTCTAGAGAACCCTAATACACCTGTCAACTGAAGCTAACTGCTAGTTTGTCAGTTTGTTCCAAGGATCATAAATTCTAAGTGTATTGTGCCTGGAAGGTAGTAGATGCTCAACAAATAACAGTCATTCCTTCTTCTAAGTCTGTTTCCACCTTTACTTTCAGGGATCATTTCCACAGTTTGTTTCCACCTTTATAATTCTCTTTTGTGTGATGTCCCCAGCAGATGACAAGCCAAAACTAACTAGTCACACTTCAATCTTCACCTACGTAGGGGGTGTCCTGAATTTATAGCTCTCTGCCTCTCAGAACCCCATGTGGGCCGCAATAAATAGAAACCCGATTCAAGTCCAGCCGCTTGAGCATCAGCACCTGCTAACAGCCCCCTGCTGTGGCTTCCTTTTACTGAATTTCAACAGCATGGATGTGCTAATTCAACGACCAAAGTGTCATAGGAGACAGCTGGAAGCCAACTGGGCAGAGTAGCAAGATCCAAAATATCCGATGGGTTTCCAGTGGGTTTAGGGACTGGCTAATGGGAGAAATCGGCTTGTGAAACCCCATCAGACACAGGGGCGGTCGAAGAAATGGCTGCTATGAACCCCGGGCCCCTGGGCTGGCCAGGAGGGATGAGCTCAGGTCAAGAGTGCCGATCCCACGGGAGTCTAACTTCGTCTGGTCTTCTGGCTACGCACGGAACGTCTGACCCCGTCTGGGAAATCTCTCACCATTACTGAGAACCTGGGAGCACCCAGACCGCAAGCCTGGGCGGCCACTGTTCCTGACTGACAAGTTCAGAGAAGCCGTTCCCTGGGCACTAGCAGACGAGACCCCGCTCTGAACACGGGCCCCACCAGGGTATGCTGAGCCTCCAGGACAGGAACCAGTGGTTCTCAAACTTGAGAGCACATGACAATTACCTGGAGGGCTTGTTAAAACACAGTCCCGGGCCTCCCCTTCAGAGCTGCTGATTCGGTAGGCCCGAGAATTTCTAACAAGTTCTCAGTTGATGCTGATGTTGTTGGTCTGGACCCTACACTGGGAGAATCGCTAAAAGAAGCTTATCAGCGAGGTGGTGCTATGTAAAGGAAACCCAAGTTGATTCTCAGTCGCTGGTGGTGCATGCAGAGCCTCCCCACCCACCTCGCCCCCCCAAATATGGTCCTATCAATGAAGCAGGTGTGAAATTTCTAGAAGGACATAAATGTGGAAACTCGGAATATGTTCACAGTAGAACACTTTATTCGACAGATCCCTGATTTGGAAATGGTGGCCGCTCAAGGCACATACAGGACACGGGGGCCGAATTTTGTGGAAGCCTCTTGATGGTGAAAACGGTCACGTGATAGAGATTTAGGGCTAATTACATATGGCGCTTTCGTGGCCAACGTCGTAAGAGTCGTCTTTGCTAAGACAGGTCCAGGAATGTCTTTTTAAGAAAGCTTCCCTGGTGATTCTCATGCAGCCAGCCCAAAACAAGGCCCTAGGGAACACTTGAGACCCACCCGTCCTGGGGACCATGCTGTTTGCGGTGAGTTGGATCACTGCACTCGGCCTTTCACACACAATAAATGGGCGTTCACTTGTGCCCTGGGGCAAAAGCGCAGCGACATGGTGACAAGCTCAGGGTCTCAGAACGGTCAGCAACCAACAAACCTTCCTTGTCTAGCACATAGTAGATGCTCAATAAAAACCTGCTGATGGAACGGTGGATGGATGGAAAACTTGGATGAAGAGTGAGGAAGAGCACGGGGAATCCGCACTGGACAGGACCCTGGCTCCCGTGAAGCAAAAGCCATAGCACTCATGCTAAACTGAGGCTCAAAACGAGGGAAGGCGCGTGTAGGGACTTTATTATAGAGTATCCTTGTATCCTCAAAGCAAGTCCAGAAACCACACGTCAACATGTTGAAGTGCTGGGCTGAAATCAACAAGCTATCATTCTGCAGGGATGTGTAATCGGATGCATTTGGAAATGTTTGGTTTTTTTTTAATCACCTATCAATTATTTAATGTGGGAGCCTGGCTCAGCAACTGCACAGGTCTGAGGGTTTAATATATTCAATGAATCAACACTGTTATAGGACCATTAAAATTACACCACGAATTCAGAATTTGTAAAAAAAAAAAAAAAAAAAAAAAAAAATTATATGTATGTTAAAAAAAAAAAACCACATTAAATGGAAGCCATCGTTCTGAGTCTGCACGATTATATCCCACGTGTTCTGGGTACATCTCTTCAACTGTCTGAATAGTCGTCACAACCGTGAAGGTAGAGCAGAATCATGGCTATGCTGAGGACAGATATTAATTTGGCATTAATTCATTCACTCAACCTTTAATGTTTAGTGGCTGCGTCCCAGGCTGCTGTCCTTCTAGGAGCTTCCTGGAAGTGCTGCTAGATCACTGTCTCTGCCTCTCCTCACCCCTTCCCATAGATTTCTCAACCCACAGCAATCTACCTTCTGCCCCCAACATGCTGCTGAATCCACTCTCACTCCGGTAACCAGGGGCCGGTGGCCCCCAATGCAACATGACTGGCATCCTTACCAAAAGGAGAAACGTGGACACAAGCGCGCACACACACGGGGAGGACGCCACATGTAGACGGGAGCTATGGTGCCACCAACCATGGGAGCTGGAGGTTTGGAACAGAGCATTCCCCCCAAGCCCTCGGGACCCTGCTGACACCCCGATCTCAGATTTCTGGTCTCCAGACCTGCAAGACCGTGATTTTCTCTTCTTTAATCCACCCAGGCTGGGGTGCTTTGTAGCAAACGAGCATGTGGCCCTCTCATCTTCCCAAGCTCCTCACAAATCCAACACACCACCCAACGCCATGAGTTGTTACTGACCCCTGTGCCTTCGCCCCTCACTGCAGAGTAAATGGGGAGCAGGGCCTGGGGTCTCTGGGACCAAGGTGCCTGGCTCACCGCCAAGCCCACAGGAGGCCAAACAGATGAAGGGCAGCCAGGAAACAGGCTTCCTCGGGGGCCCCCCCAAGTCCCGAGATGTTCCCACACCCAGCCCCCTGCCCCGCCGGAGACTTACAGAGATGATGTGCCCCTTCAGGCCGTGGGCAGAGTCTGCGCACTCGATCACCGCGCTGAGCTGGGGGTAGCCCACCCCCGTCTTGGTGCGGGTGGTGCACACGGAACCTGGAGGGCGGGAGAGGCGGGGCCCAAAGCGAGATGGTTAAGAATGAACAGCACGTGATACAAAACGAGCCTGCGTCACGGGCACACAGCCCCGCCCCGATTTACGGGGTCCGGGGGTGAACTTTCTTTCCATGCGGGAGTGGCGGGTGGTGAGAACCCCACCATCTGGCCACGTGGCTTCTGGTCCTCATCACCGTCGACCGCTGATACCCAAGACACCCTGTCACTGTCACTCGCCGTGACGTCAGCCCCCATCTCTGCCTGCTTACACTCCCGTCCCTTCCCTGTCCCTCGCTTTTCCGCACAACCACGCTATACGTCAAGGGACCCCTCGGGCTCCTCCCACAGCCTCTTTACCTTCAACTTTTGTCAAATTTCTAACTTTTCTGAGCCTCTCGGCCTCGCCTATGAAACAGAAATGGAAACACTCACGCACGGGGTTGCGGTGCGTCACTAACCCCATGCCTGCACCCCCTCCCACCCAGCTATGTCCTCAGTGGGCCACAGCCTCCTGGGCTTCGTGATCGCCCACCCTGTCCGGGGTCCCCGTCTAGCCTGGGTGGCCGGACCAGCTTCCATTTCAGGACCAGCCGCCCGGATGCCTGCAACCCACCTTGACCTCTGCCTTTCCCAAGGTCAACCCCAGTCCTGGTGGACCCGTCTGCAGAGTATGATCCCAGCTAGGTCCAGGCTGAGTTATGCCCAGAGCACCACCATCTCCAGCACCGGTCCCCTTGCTCAAGTCCTGTCCGCCTCTCCCTGCAAATGAGCACCCCCTGTCCCCTAAGATCACCCAGACCGAATTCCCATATGTCCACCTGCCACCCTCCTCTGCCACCTCGCTCTCCCTCCTGCTCCCCACACTCCAGCCACTGGGACCTTCCAGTTCCTCCAGCACAGGGAGTTTCTCCCCACCCTGGGGATTCTCTGTACATGCTGTACTTTCTGTCCTGAGCACTCCCTATGAACCACCCCCCCTGGTCTTGCCAATGCTTCTCATCTTTCAGGCTTTATCTTAAATGTCACTACCTCAGGGGAGTTGTTCACCATGGTATTCACTTCAAAAAGAGGCATTTAAATAATTATTTGTGTACGAACGCAGGGGATCTGTTTTCTCTGCTGGATGGTAAGCTCCATGGATAGTCGTTGTTGTAGATCGAGCGCTGAGAATAGAGCCTCGTACATAAGGGGGCTATAAATAGTCACTAAAAGAATGTGCAAACTTAAGAATAGATGAGTCGCCCACATGCCAGTCACACTGTTTCCCAGCTCAATCGGCCATCAGGCCTGGAGACAAGGCTGCTGGAACCCCAGCCTCCTCTCCTGGCTCCCCACCACCACCAGTGCTTTCACGGCCCCCCCAGATCTCTCTCCAGGGCTTCGAGGACAGGACCAGACAGAGAACCATGTCCAGAATTCCAGGAGGGGATTCAGCAAGAAAACCAGAAGGATGGGGGAGCCCCCTTTCCTCCTACACCTGTCCAGCTACAGGGCAGAATACATCTCTTGATGTCCATTGTGTTGCTCACAATCCTGGAGCCAGAGAGCCCCTCTCCCCACCAAGGCACCCTCTGCCCCCGGCACCAGACCTTCATTGTGCAAGGCAGAATTCATTTCCTAATCTCTGGTTCCCAACTGGCTTTTCTCCTCTCCCACTCCATAGCCAGCTCCTCGCAGGAAGGCAGGGGTCTCTGCCGCAGGGGCCCAGAGCTCTGCCCCCGGCAGAGACCTACAGAGGTTAGGCCAGTCACCTTTCTTGGAAAGAGCCAAGGAAGAACTTTCAAACGAGGCACGGGAATGGTCTTGATTAATGCTCAGGTCGGGGTGCCTGGGTGGCTCAGTCGGTTAAGCGACTGCCTTCGG
>NW_025409274.1:18343-21725 GCF_002201575.2 Neomonachus schauinslandi
AACAAACATCTACAGTACTCTGCACAAAGTAACCTTCCTTGAGTGAAGGTAACTACGGCATGACAATGCTTTTAAATTGGACAGTACGAAAGATGGGTTATTTTGAGACCAAAAAAGTAGAATTTGGTGTCAACATTTGGATATAAAAAAAAGGTGAATTCAGGATTCGCCAACTGATTATTCAGGTGTCAGAAAACATCATGTAAGTGGCACTCTTAAGAAATTTAT
Source organism: Neomonachus schauinslandi (assembly GCF_002201575.2). Taxonomy (NCBI): domain Eukaryota; kingdom Metazoa; phylum Chordata; class Mammalia; order Carnivora; family Phocidae; genus Neomonachus; species Neomonachus schauinslandi. The sequence continues at coordinate 18,572 of NW_025409274.1, forward strand.
TTTTGTGTTCTGGGTTTTTATGAAATGAAGGGAGACTGTCTTGAAAAGCTATGGTATTTAAAGGAAAAGGAAAGTAATATGCTGGTGTGATTTGCTTTTATCTTTGAGGCACCTCGGTGTGTACGCGATGTCTGGCCAATGCTGTTCTCGCCTCTTCCAGCCCTTAAGCCCCACGTCAGGTGGAGAAGCCTTTAAAAAACATCACGTGGATGTCCCTGTCCTCCCACTGCGGTGTTTTTTTTGGCGGGGGGGTGCGCACTGTGGCCGGTGTAACCCATAGTCCATTCAGATCCATATGCCGACTGATAATGAGTTCCACCGGATTAAGGGCAATTCTGTGGATAGACAGACAAGTCCAAATAGAATCCCCACAGACCCTCAAGCGAACATTTCTTTTCATTTTCGATATGCTGTGGGCCCATGAAGGAAGGATTTAGTCCAAAGTGCCTTCGGGTCTTGTTCAGTCCAGAGAGTGATGATTTTTTTTTCCTCTTTTGCCTATAGCCATTTTCTTAACGTTACTGAAAGGACTTTTTTTTCCTAATGAAGCATGAAAATTGATTGTATCTTGCCAGGAGGGTTCTTCCTAAGTCTTAAGATATTAAAGATTTCATGAGAGCCACATGAAGAATATCTTCCTGAATCATTTACATTTTCCCCTTTTGTAAGCTTATGTAACCATGCAGAAAATCTAATAATAAGTGTGGTATTAGTGTCCCATGCACCATCCTGCAGGCAGCAGAACTGGGGGGGCAAGAAAGCAGTGCCCAGGGTCTGCAGATAACGTTACGTTATACGAGCGTCTGAAGAAAGCTCCACTGGAAAATCTGTAGCTAATTGGACAGAGAATCCATTTTTATCAGGCTCTTTTTCTTTCCCTGTTCAGTCTTTATTGTTGTGGAAGAAGACAACACAGGGTCCATGGGCCTTTCTCGGTGGAGTCTATTTTCCCAAGTAAGTTGCTTGAACGATTTTGGATCTCAAAGCAATGTTGGTCTACCACAGGTGATGCCGACTCAGAACAGGGAACAGACAGATAAATTTGGGTGAGAGGGAGCCCTAAAATGAGGGTCCCAGGAAGGCAATAAATAGGGAAAAAACAAAGACATGAACATTATTATCCCAGGGAATTTACCCCAGCATCCATTTACAAATCAAAAGGAATCCATATGGCCCAGCCTTTGACATGTTGCAAAATTTAATAAAAGGTTCTATCCAGGGGGCGCCTGGGTGGCTCAGTGGGTTAAGTGCCCAACTCTTGGTTTCAGCTCAGGTCATGATCTCGGGGTCCTGGAATCGAGCCCTGTGTTGGGCTCCCTGCTCAGTGGGGAGTCTGTTTGAGATTCTCTCCCACTGCCCCTCCACCTGCGCTCTCTCTTTCAAATAAACAAACAAATCTTTTTTTTTAAAACGTTCTCTCCAGACCCCAGAAACTCCACAGTCAGCAGCGTAAGAGAAAGAGGGGCAAAGAATTTTGTAAATTCTCCTACTTCTGTAACCCGGCACAGAGGGACATTTGATGGGCTAGGGATGCACATCAGCATCTGTAGTACATAAAGAAACTGCAGAATGGTCAAAAGCTGTTTCCTCAGAGACACGTCTCCTGCAGATATTTGCTTTGGACCCTAAGTACCAGGGCTATAGTTCTTCAAGTTTAACTGTTTATGCCTGAGAAAAAAGTTTTCTGTTTAAGGTGGCTTAGTCATGAGAATCCGTGAAGTCAAGTCTGGGCAGTAACATATCCCTTCCAAATCCTTGTGCCTTCCTGATAATCCCAGAATTTTCTCTTCTCCTTGGTGTTCCTTTGATGTGGTGGTGGGGTCTGAGCACGTCCGGGCTCTGCTTGCGGGGGGAGTGGGAGCGGGAAGGTCTCGGTTTGTCCGGTGGCTGCCTTTCTCACTCTGTTCCCTGCACATCTAAAGAGCTGCCAGGCATGCTGGGAGCAGGTGCCTGTTCTCCGCCGGTTGGAGACGTGTTCTTCTGAAGCCCAGTTAGCAGGGCTCATGGCTGCCATGAAGCCAGGCAGGCTTGTTACCTCTCTGCGAAATTAGACATTTTCAAAAGGGGGTTGGGCTAATGCTATGTTCTCCTCTTTCCTTGGGAAAACATAAGAAAATGGGCAGATTTCACCAAAGGTATTCTGTATTGTTCAGATGTCTTTCCCTTCTTTCAGAGTTTCTCCCTCAACAAAATCCCTAGAAGATTAACGGGCTGGGCTTCACATCGTTTCCCCCCAGGCCTCAGCATATCCCCACACCAGACAGAGGTGAGGGCTGCTGATCTATGGGCCACCTTAGCCTCCAAACCGCATGGGTGTCCTTTGAGCACAGCCAACCCCGGAGTAGGAGGCCAGTCATGATGCATCACCATCGATACCTTCCGAGACCTCTTCTCTTTAATGGATGCTCACTTGGACCTATGATATTTCATTAAGGTCCAGAGGTGCTCATTAAAACGAGCATGGCTAGTGCGCTGGATGCGCCTCATCACCGTGAGCCCAAGAAAGGGCTCTGTGGAACTTGTTAGAGAGGGCATTTATAGATTGTTCAATTAAAGGATTAGTGTTGTGCTAAACCATTTTTAGGTTAATCAGTTGTGGGAAACCAGATTTGATGTTTAAGCAGGCTTGAACTATGGTTTTGGAGTAAGAAAACTTGATAAGCCCCTGTAACTTCTCATAAACCCTCTAGCTTGCTAATTGACTGTCCTGTACAGTTGTGTGCTCTGATTTTGTTATGTGCGAGCCTCCTTTTTGCATCTGAATTTAAATTCCTTTTTAACGGGGGCAGTGTCTTTGTGTGTGTGTGTGTGTGTGCACGTGCGTGCACATACTCGCCCATCCTAAAAGCTTCTGGTGCGGTTCTAGGTGCATAAAAGAGGTTAAAGAATGTGTTTATTGAGTGATTGCTTCATCTCTAGAATGTCATGCCAGCGTGTGATCATATATATGCTTTATGTCATGGTGATTCATGGGAAATGTTCTATCTCTTTATAGAAAAGCCAACTGATACTACGTGCTGATCTGTACACGGGTTGTTATCAGCAATAGGAAAAGCACTGTAGAACCCTCAGTTTGTTTTTCAGAGTCCAGCGTCTCTCATGGTTCATCTCCCCTTCCAATTTCCCCCCCTTCATTCTTCCCCTCCTGCTATCT
>NW_025409274.1:21825-44402 GCF_002201575.2 Neomonachus schauinslandi
AGTTCCATCCACGTCGTTGCAAATAGCAAGATTTCATTCCTTTTGATGGCTGCATAATATTCCGTTGTATATATATACCACATCTTCTTTCTCCATTCATCTGTCGATGGACATCTTGGCTCTTTCCACAGTTTGGCTAGAGGGGAGGGGGGTGGGAGGATGGGTTAGCTTGGTGATGGGTATTAAAGAGGGCACGTTCTGCATGGAGCACTGGGTGTTATGCGCAAACAATGAATCATGGAACACTACATCAAAAACTAATGATGTACTGTATGATGATTAACATAACATAATAATAAAATAAAAAAGGAAGAGCTCTGTAAAGTGCATTTGGAAGTAGAGAAGATAAACCAGTCTCATCTGGGTGTGATGCTATTCACCTGATAAAGCACTGCCTTCCAGACCACCCACTGGAATGGCCTGGATTCCTTTACCAAGAAACGTGGGTGGAACAGATCAAGAGATCCATTTGCCTTTGACCTTTCCCTCGGCAATTGCTAATAATTGCCTTTGCCCGTACACATGAACGTGTCCTTGAAGCAGATAGAAAATAAAGTAAGTAGAAATTGTATCAATGGAAAAACTAAGGCACAAATGAGAAATATGAGGTCATTTGCAAGTGGTGGCTAGATCATTTGTAAGTAGAAACCATACTGACAAGCCATTATAGATGCAAGCATACAGGTGGTAGTTGCAGGCCTCTAGGAAGAGCATGTGCCCCAGACAGATGTGCTCACGTTGCATGCCCAGGACATCCCCCGAGCCTCCTTGAAGGAGGAGTTACTGGAGCACCTGCAAAGCCCTGCAGCTTTCTCCAGTGGGATCTCTTCTGCCTCATACCACATGCCCCCTTCCTGCCCCATGAAACTCCTATCCCTAATTCTCCACTCTACCAAAGCCACCTTCTCCAGTGTCCTAAATGAGTCCATTGACTGTGCACAGGGGTCCTTACCATTTCAGAAAAGCCATCTACTGCCAGCCATTACCAAAATGGCATCCACTTTATCCAAATGGATAGTTTGGAGGCCAGATGTAGGATGGACTAAACGGAGTCATATTGCATTTCATTTCTGTGCTGGAGGCCTCTTAACTGTGAGCTCACCCATCCACCCCTGTTCATTCTCAACTTCTTTTTCATTCTCTTGTCTCTTGTTTCTCTCTCTATCTTCTGCTTCTTTTAATTGCCTGTTCCCTCCTTCCTCGTTAGTCTGTCCCTGGGTCTGGGAGGCCAGGGACTTGAGAGGGTGTAGGCTGCAGGCCAACTCTTCTTCCAAAGCACAGTCTCCTTCTTCGCATTCCCTTAGATGTTCACCTATCTGTTTTTTCTAATATTCTTTCCAGTGTTTTAAAAAGTTTTTATTTATTTGTTAGAGAGCATGCACCAGCAAGCATGAGCTGAGGGTCAGGGGGTGGGAGGGGCAGAGGGAGAGAGAAGCAGGCTTCCCACGGAGCAGGGAGCCCGATGCGGGGCTCGATCCCAGGACCCTGAGATCATGACCTGAGCCCAAGGCAGACGCTTAACCGACTGAGCCACCCAGGCGCCCCTGGCTGATTTTTTTAAATGTGACTTTTAAAAATGTATATTAGCAACATTCTATAGAGGGAACTGGCTTAGGGACTCTGGTCTGCCCTGGATTTAATCATAGAGTCATTATACAACAGAAATTTTACAATATCGTATGGTCTGGTAGGGAAAGAAGTCAAAGAAATATGTAAATTTCTGTGACCTCTTCGGACAATTGGGATTAAACCAAATTAAAACACTTCTGTCAATTCAATTTAAATATTGGTTTAAAAAAACAGATTAGCATATTGCATATCATTTGCGATCACATTTCCTCTTACCTGACCAGCTTCAGTGTGGCTAGTGTTAATTAAAAATATTAGCATCTGCAGAGCAGATCAGAAGTTTTTGTTTAGTGCAATAAATCCTCATGCTTGGAGAAAGTCAAAGCTTAAATGGAATGTAACTACATCATTTTTAATTCTTGTATTGGCTCATATTTAGCACATATAGGTGTTTGAAAAGATACTTATTTTTAGTTAACAAAATATTTGTGTGCAGTTGGGTATTTTTAAAGTGATTAGAATGGTTCCTTCTTGTAAGTAAATTAAATGCTATTCTTAGAGTATGGTTTATACCATTCATTTGCTATGTAAAACCCATCTTTCTAGCTAGTGTGAAAGCAAATTGGTCCAGCTGTACTCAAATACATTGCATTTCTCTGATTTCTGAGGCTCCAGAATATAAGCTCCTGACATCGGGGACACTGTCCTGCCACCCCAAGCCTGCCTCCTGGAAAGCAGCTGCTTGGGACTCAATCAATATTTGCTGATTGATTAAGATTTAGCTCCATTAATTTATATGCCAAAATTACTTACCATTTGCCAAGTGCCTTTGAATTTGACAGTTAGTTCCAAACTATGCTGAAGGTTTTTTCCAGTCTTACCCCTCCTTTAATTTAAAAAAAAAAACAGTTGATTGCATCCTATAATTCTAGCAGTACAATGCTAGGTGAAAGAAAGTAGAGTTTAAGATATATTTAGAATTATTCCAGTTTTGCAAACATATGTAGATATACGTGAGCTTTAAATATATAAACACATTATATATTACATACATGCCAAAGATAATCAAAATGTAAATAGTGGCTCCATCAGTTTGGTGGGATTATGAGCAATTTATATATTGTTTCAGTTTCTCCTGTTTCCAAATAGGAGCACAGTTTGTTTTTATATCAGAAAAGGCAAAAACGTTTAAGTTGTACATTAGAAATATTCATGTTTTTTATTTTAATTCCAGTATAGTTAACACACAGCATTCTATTCATTTCAGGTGTACGATATAGTGATTCAACAATTCTGTGCATTGCTCAGTGCTCACACTGACAACCATACTCTTTACTCCCCATCACCTGTTTCACCCATCCCCACCTAGACACCAGAAAGAAACAGTTGTCAATCTCCTCTCTCATGGGTGTCTCAACTCTTCTAAAGACCCTATTTGTTTACCAGGTGTGCATTCATGACATTACTCAGTTCTTAATGTCTGCTCTCGAGAGCAGTTTCAGGAGCTTCTGGTCTTTGATAGATGTGTACCTTTCAGATCTTTGATTGTTATTAGTGAAGAAAAGAGTGGTCCCAAATGGAAAACAGTTACATTTTAAAAATATGTCCAGGGGGTTAATGTGGAAAGAAAGGCTCCCCGTGAACTTGACAACCGATGACGCAGCCTTGCCGTTCTCTGTCTGGTTGCCTGGAGCATAGCATTTAACCTTCTGCATCAATTCCCTCTTCTGGACAGTATAATATTCATAACACCCACCGCATGCAGGATCCCTGGGAGGAGCAAATCAGATAATAATGTGTGTGGAAGTGCTTTGAATGGTAATCACAACGTTATTATCACCACTGGCATTATTTCCCCGCCCGAAAAGGCAGAAATGCTGAGACACAGATGGTCTCTTTATCTGGTGCAGGAGGGCAGGAAAATCCAGGTTTTCTCTGCTTTGCCCTCCAGCAGGAAGAGTCAGAAGGCAAATATCAATATTGCTCTTCATAACTAATAGCCTCATAGTTCGTGACAGGTGATTTCTTGGTTTCTGTTAGCATTTCAGAGACCATTATACACAGCAGTCCTCCTTTGCAGAGGTAGAGAAAACTCATTTTCCAAGGCAAATAGTCTCAAGTCAAGGGTTCGGTCCTGGTGGAATGAAATAAAGAAAGGCAGTTTATCGTTAAGGTAAGCTGGCATTTAAGGAGACGTCGGAGATGATCAGACGTGCCGTGGGGGCGGGGAGCATGGAAGACGTGCCCTTTTGCACATCTTTAAATATCTGTAATTGCTCAGAAGCCAAAAGTGAAACCATAGATGCATGCAAACGTTAGAGGTTAACCCCATCCACGGGCATTCACCAGATAAGTGAAATGGATCACATGGTGTGAGATTAGGACTCACTGCTGCTCCCTGGCTCATTGTCCTTCCAAATTTGGGGGCTATAACTAAGGGACAGAAGAACCTGTGTTGGATACTGGGGTCATTGTCCACATGGATGGGTGGTGATTTAACAAGAAGTGGAGCACAATCAGGGAAATGACCTATTGCCCATCCCTCTGTTACTGTTTTCATTTTGAATGTTAAAAAGCAACAACACTGGAGTTTTAGACTAGGTAGGCGATTCCAAGTTACTATAACGTAGGGGAAGAACACGTCCTGCTATTTTTAATGGCCAAAGAGTGATTTGTTGGAGTGAGATTGTAAGGTGGGAGAATAGGGATGCACCAGGAAGAGACAACTGATTTATTTTTCCTCATTAATGGAATTTGGTAAGTGAGTTTTGTTGGTTTCATGATCTGCATTAGTTTCAGAGGGTTATTCTGCAAAAGCCTCTAGGGGGGTGTTTTGTGACTGTAGCATATTGGTTACTTTGCATATGTATTGAAGTAAAGATACCTTTTAACATTTCAGATACTGACTCATCCCCCAAATTTGAAGCGTTAGTGCTTCCTTAAACATCAGTGCAAAGTAACGTAGTTTTATACGTTTAAACTCTAGGATACAGATTAAGACATACGGGCTAATGAACATAGCCGGAAAGAAAATGTTCTCACGTCAATTCAGTACTATGCCTCCTTACATTTTTTTATTTGTTTAATATCTTACTTCTTGAAAATGTGTGATTTGGGATTCGATGTGCCAATTCGAAGACCTCGGAGGTTCAGAAATTCACAGGCATGTGAAACATAAAACCATATTCATTTAACAAATACTGATAGGCATATAAAATAGAACCTCCATCCATCTTTAGAAGTAGAAGATTAAACAGAAGTGTAATTAATTTGCCAACTCTGCTTCCCTGATTGAGATATTTATCACAGTTGATCTTTAATCATTAGGTCCCTTATCTGTGAAATGAAGTCTATTATGACCTCTAAGGTCTATTTTTTATAGAATTAGGTACAGCGCCATGTCATGCACACACATACAAAAGTAAAGGCTAAAAAACGTAGACTCTTATTTCTCCCTCATATAAAAGAGGTAGGATTCCAGGACAGATATGGCAGCTACACAGACTCAGGAACCCAGTTCTGTCGTTCTGTTCTGCCATCTTTAGTCTGTTTCTCATGCACAAAATGGCTGCTGAAGCTCCAGTCTTCACATTAGCATTCCAGAAAGCAGGAAGAAGGAAAGGAGAAGGAGGGCCTAAACCTCTCTTCAAGGATACTTGCCAAAGGTAGCATACCACACTTTTGTGTACTTCGTGTCAGCCGGATTTAGTCTCAGCACAGCTAGCTGCAAAGGGAGAATGAAGATCAAATCTTTCAGCTGCACAGCCATATGTTCAGTTCAAAATCAAGGTGTCTACTTCCAAGGAAAAGGGGGAGAATGGATATTGGGGCAAACAATGATTAGCCTCAGGTTTTTAGCTCAAAAAAGCCGTAATCCATTTCTGGGGGATATGTGACCTATGCAGTCGAGTCTGAATGTACGCTGAGCGTGTACAAATCAAGCAACTCAGACTTCATTAGCTGTACCTGTTATTTAGACCTGCGATTGTATTTTCAGTCCTGGAATCAGAATTTTGTTAGGTTGATTGTGTGTGTGTGTATGTGTGTGTGTGTGAGAGAGAGAGAGAGAGAGAGAGAATCTCTTCTGCAAGGTGTGATGAATATAAACACAGTCACTCAGCAATGTGTAGCTGCCCTACCCTATTCCTTCCCCCCCCCACCAATCGAGTGTCAGCATTCACAACGCTACCCCACATTATCAACACTGCCTGTGATTAATAGTGACCGGGAAGGGGTTGCTAGCTTTCCAAAAGAGTCATTTGCACCTGCTAAGTTTCCTTGGGGTCACAAAGGCAACGAATAATTGCAGCCCCGCGGTGTTATGCTACATGGCTTGTCTATTAAAACAGGTGTGGGGCTGAGGAGGAGGGGAAGGTTCCCTCAGCATAACTGAGGGAGAAAATCACTAAAGGTTACAGCCCTCTGGTTGGGGCTCTGTGCATAACATCATTCTAGAAAGTAAAAGAGAAATAAAGATCACACAGTTGTATTTTTTTAAGTCCCCCATTTTAGTAGCTAATGGAAACTAGCGCTTTTCTATTCTGGGCCAGAATCTCCACAGGATGTTTGTGAATATGTTACACGTGGGTTGCTTGAAGGTTTAGGCCTGTTTTATTCCCTGCATACGTATGTTCAAGTGTGTGAGATTTCTTGATCAATTGACAAAATCCGAGAGTCCCTTTTGTTCTATTCTAAGTCCGTTTCTGCACCTGATGGTAGCAAAGAGGTCAGCTGACAGGGTGCCCGAGCCAGAATTTAGCTAGGGGACGGTTTGTGAATTCATGTGAATTGCTGTGTGATATAATGCCGTTTCCTAGGAAACTGGCAGCATCCAGCTAACCTCCAGGAGGGCAAGTGGTCAGGAAGGTGGAGGTGGTGTTAGAACCGTTATTATTGTTGTTTTTAACAGGCAGACGTGTCATGAAAACTCATTGTAGAGATCCTCTTTCCATATCTCAGCAAGGCCTCGTAGGTAATAAAAGGTAGACATCTGAGAGTGTTTCTTTAAATGTTGTTATTGGTCTGCTCAAGATTTAGCCACAAAAGAATAAACATAATCCCTGATGCCGAGAAAAGGTCAGAATGAGTTGAAACTCAGAGGAACAAATAAAGAAGCAGGAAATCATTTTCTTTTTCGCATTGGTGTAGATGGGGAGTGGAGAGAGGGAGGACTCTCCGTGGACCCACCCCGGGCAGATGTGCGAGTGGAGGCGATTAATATCTAGATACAGACGGAAGCAATCCCATGTAAATGCAGAGAAGCATCAGGAGGTTCCTAGAGCAGACAAAAGGGAAGGAAAAGAAGAGATAATTGTTAAATATGAGGTCATTCCAGACGGTTTGGGTCCAGCAAGAGCGCCGTTGTCTTACCTAAACATGGCTCGACACATGGTTCGCAAGTTTGAAGGCACTCTTTGGACTACAGTCTGTGCTATGAATTGACTAGAATTGACACAGAGATGAAAAGTGAAATAATTTTTCAAGAGATTTTCTATTTGGTTTTGTCGTAATTTTCTTCTGCTAACAGATCTGGCTCCAGCCTAGGTTGGTTAAGCCCCCAGGTGTCATTTAGATGTTTCTGTAGTATAAAGTACAAACACTTTGAAAACCTGTCATGCAGTTTTAGTCCTCTTGGCTCTACTATTTAAAAAAAAAAAAAAATCAGGGCACCTGGGTGGTTCAGTAGGGTAAGCATCCAACTCCTGATTTCTGCTCAGGTCATGATCTCAGGGTTGTGAGATGGAACCCCCCTCCCCCCACCCCGCCCCATGTTGGCTCTGCTCTAGGTGTAGCACCTACTTAAGATTCTCCCTCTCTGGGGCACCTGGGTGGCTCAGTCATTAAGAGTCTGCCTTCGGCCCGGGTCATGATCCCAGCATCCTGGGATCGAGCCCCGCATCGGGGTCCCTGCTCAGTGGGGAGCCTGATTCTCCCTCTCCGGCTCCCCCTGCTTGTGTTCCCTCACTCGCCGTCTCTCTTTGTCAAATAAACAAAATCTTAAAAAAAAAAAAAAAGACTCTCCCTTTCCCTCTGCCCATGACTCCCACTCCAACACACACACATACACACACTCTCTCTCTCAAAAAAATAAAAAATAAAAAAAAAATTTTAAAAATCTGTGCTGATTGAGACAACACACATCTCATACTTTCGTCGTACTCATGCACACCTTTAGCTTAGCGCCCATCATGCTGGAAAGATAGGAGGAACCGCATTCAGACTGTAGTCACTAGGCTCTCCCTCTGTCCCCCTTACGATTGGAAGTTCTTTGAAAAGAGTCATGGCGCTAAGTCACGTTCTTTGTCCTGTCCCAGAACCCTCATGTGTCCCCTGGTCCATACATTTGTGGCATAATCCCAATGAATGGGTCACTTCTAGCTTCCTAAGTGGGATGTAAGTAGAAGGGTACTTTCAGGAACAGTGTGGTATTCATTTTATGCCATAGCTTCTTATCGGGCTAAAAACCTAGGTCCCTGGAACATTAGAGGTATATGTATCTTTGAGAAGTAGAAGCAGGCCATCTTTATTCTTAACAACCTACAGCTATCTAGAACTTTGGCATGAAATCATCTCTAAAATGGTGCCCCACACTTAGTCAACAATAGGCAATTCAACATGGGGGATTATTTTTTGTAAACCAGATAGTGAGACTCACGTTGTTCCAGTTGCCTGAGTTCAGTGTAATTAAAATACCGAGACATCTTCAATCATCCTTCAGAGTCCTCTTTTAATAGACTCTAGCTATCGAACTTAGTGAACCAGACACTTTCAAGTCCCAAGCTTGGAAATGAAAGCGAGCGCTTACTGCTGAAATGCCTTGTCTCATAATCAGAATGATTTCTAGGGCCTGCCTCAGGCCCCGAGAAATTCTCATCGACTTGGCCATTTTCGGTTGGGACTGTATTGCAAAGTCATTTAACAAAAAGGTCTCCCCAGATGTCATGGCCCCAACATTTGTCAATGACCTCTGGTTCTGGGAGTTGTCTCAGCCAACCCCTTATCTAAATCATGCCCCCCCCATTCATCCGGGTCACATGAAATGTTTCCACATTCACCCCTAACTCCACTCTCCAGCCCAGGACAACCCAAGCAACAAACCAGAATGGAGAGGAGGCTGGTTGAGAGGAAGAGTATCGAGGTAAAATTTGAGAATACAGTGAAAATCAGCTAGTTTGAGATGGTGGGAGTAGAAACACGCCTTCAGTAGGTTCCACCTTAAAAATCTTAGGAGGAACGCATCCTCTGTGAAGGAACACTTCGCCTTCTCCTGTGGCTAGACCGACCATGCCGAACAGATCAATTTTTGGAGGCACCAGAAGAGCGCAGTCAGCAAATATGCATAAGCATTTAGGATAATTACAAGACTCGAGATAAGCACATTATGGAATTAATTTGTGTAACAATCAGTGTTGTCCTGTCACGTATGTACACAGCGCTGTGTGGCTGGTGTCAGGGTTGGGAAGAAGGAAGAAAGAAAGGCCTATGCTTGCCCATGGCGAGCTGAGAGTCTAGAGCTTGGTAGACTCTGCTTTCCATGTCCCTCCCTTTGTATTTCTGACACTGTGAACTAGGCATTTGGCAAGCATTCCTGTTCCCTGGAAAACTCTCTTAGAGGTGACATAGGGAGATGAGGAAAGCCCGCAGAGATGGGGATAGAAATGGGGGAGGTACAGTCACAAAGAGTCGACGTACATATATATATCCTCTGGCTCTATCTTTGTACCTGTGAATCATCATATTCAATCAGATATGATCATGGCAACTAGGGGGGAATACTTACTTCGACTAGATGTTCCATAGAAAGCTCTAGCATAAGGGTGTCTGCGTGGCTCGGTTGGGCATCTGACTCTTGACTTTGGCTCAGGTCATGATCTAAGGGTCGTGGGATCGAGCCCCAAGTCGGGCTCCGCGCTCAGTGGAGAGTTGGCTAGAGATTCTTTCCCTCTGCCCCTCACCCTGCTCGCTTGGGTGGTCTCTTTCTTTCTCTTTCTGTCCCTCTCTAAAATAGATAAATAAATCTTAAAAAAAAAAAGAAAACACTAGCATATAGTAACAAGTGCTTTATAGGTACTAGTTATTATTATCTCTACTTCTTGTCATTAATGCAGAGTAGGCCTTGAAGAAAGGTTTATTAAATGAGTGGATAGGGGATTAAAGTAATTGCTGGAACTTAAACCTATATATAAACTGTGTATAATGTATATGTATAAATAGAGAATCTTGTATAGTAGGAGTAGGAGCAAGATGTTCACATTATGTCCTGACAAAAAGGATCTGAAATCTTACCTGAACCACATAGGCCTCTAAAGTCTTTCTCTGCCCCACATCACCTTCCACGTACGAAGAAATGACAGCAACATCTCAGTGGTGCTGCTGGTGGGAAGACTCATGCGGATGTGTCCTTTCGTTTTGCTCTGGAGGGGAGAGGTGAGAACAGGAGTGGGACCAGACAGGAATGAAGCGATGATGTCAGTAAGGGGAGCCAAGGCGGTGGGAGGAGGGTGAGGGCCAGGACCAGCACGAGAGCATGAGCATTTGGAGACAGTGCTAACCAGTGGACACCAGGTGGCTTCCCGGGAATGTCCCCTGATGCCAGCCCTGCCCTTTGTCTGAGGTACCAAGACGGGAGCTAGCTTCTTGCTTTAGGGGCATAAAGCTCCAGGTGGTTACAATGGGCTCCTCAGAGCCGGGCCTCCAACGGCGTCCACTCAGGAGGCGAGCTAGCTGTCTTGCTTCTCCAGAGTCAACAGCTGGTTCACCTGGGGGTTGGTCAAGAACGGCCTCCGCTGGCTGCCTTTTCTGCACTGTTCATTAACTGGACACAGCAGGGCTGACTTGGGTAAAGGAATCCATGGAACCATCTGGAGTCACTCACATTCACCAGGTAATGATGCAACATGGCACCACTCCCTTGTGGCTTGGGTGCACCCAGTAACACGCTTGTGTGAATGAATCCTGAGAGCACAGAAACATGGATCATTTAGGATCGGAAGATCCGTACTCAAGGTGGGCCTCACAGAAAAACCAAATATAATGATTCACATAATGAGTCCAAACCAGACAACTGAATTATGGGTCTGACACGAAGACAATTGGGGGAATATGGGAGGAGGAGAAGTTTGGAAAGAGAGAGGACAGTGGAATCTGCTGGGAGTAAATTTATTACTGAGCATTTTTTTTTAAATCTGCAGGTTAAAGTTGAGAGTCATTTTGTTTATAAATGCTGCAATGTCTTTTCCCTTAATTTGTTTATACAAGTTTTAGGGGCCAGTTACATTTTTAGCATACAGTTGACTTTTACTCCCAGAGGGCTGCCCCTAAGACAATCCCTCAGATATTTCCTCAAAGCTCTGGAAGAGGGGATAAAAGGCATATTTTGAAAGGTGGGTGCGTATGTGCAAAGTATGTTTGTTTTAAAGAGATCTTAAATGCTATAGAAATAATTAGCCATGTGCATGAACCAAAATAATTAATACCAAATGGTACAATATCCTTTCTGAATCCTGTTTCAAAACAGAACTGAATGAAACATTAAGTTCTGTCTTTTTTCTTCGTCTTCCCCCCGACCTTGCCTTATTACTCCGGATTTTATGATAATCAGTATTATCCTCTTGGCTATGAATTTAATGTCCCTATACAGAGCCATCCTCCTAACTATCTCTGTCCCTCTCGCCCTTTAGATGCTTCATGTCTTTGGGTATTACGTTACTTGCTTTCTACAGGGGCCCGGAAATATTAACTATTGAGCCTTTTCTTTGTCTACAATAAGTTAAATACATGTTGTAAATGTGCTACTCCATTGAAGAAGCTTGCTTTATCCTCGTCCCTGGGAATCATTTATCTAGAATCAGTCAAGATGGTCTCATGTGCTGAATCCAAACTTCGTATCTTGTTGTGCTGTTCTGTAACAAATGGACAGGGCTATTCTAGAATCCAGAACATAGGTAAGGGCTCGGATGATGTGTTGGGATGCTGGAGACAGACATCTAAGTATAGTGTGGGTGGGCGTAGGGGTCTCCACTGTATCTTTTCAAAGGTAAACTTGCTAGATCACCAAGGGGAATGAGAAGGTGATCCACATTACCTCTCACCAAGTGTGTTACCGTCAGAAGAATTGAGATTGGCTACAGGGTTCCCATGAACGAGCCCAAGGCTTAAAACCAGTGGAAGAGAGAGCAAACCACAGGCACAATGTTTTCCAAGAGGTTTACTTCCCTTAAATTGAAACATAATGATGTTTCCTGGCTTTCAGGCACTTGTACAAAGCCCATCTGTTTATTCAAGCATTTGCTTGATGATGTAGGAGGCTGAGCCAGTGTCATCCCAAGCATGCGATTTTCAGATGCTGAATGTGATTCAAGCACATTGTTTCCCATTGACATATGTAACTTTAAAATAAGATCATCAATAATACAAATTTATCCATTGAATCTAGGGGCTAGAAAACACATTTAAGATGTCACTTAGTATATCCATTCTGCTACTCTTAAGTAAGATTATAAAACTGTTCTCTTTGAAGTCATCTGTGTCCACACAGCTTTTTTTTTTTTTTAAGATTTTATTTATTTATCAGAGAGAGAGAGAGAGCATGCGTGAGCTGGGGGAGGGGCAGAAGGAGAGCAAGAGAAAGAATCCCAAGCAGACTCGGTGCTGATCAGAGTGCAATGTGGGACTCGATCCCATGACCCTAAGATCATGACCTGAGCCAAAACCAAGAGTCAGATGCTTAACCAACTGAGCCACCCAGGCGCCCCTGAAGTCATCTGTGTCCACACAGCTTAATCCAGTCGTCATTAACCCACATCTGGGTTAGAATCTCTCCAGGGCTTGTAGTGTTCATCACGGATTGAGAATCACTGGTCTAAATTCAATGGCCTCTCTAAGTCATGCCTTTTCTCAGTTTCTCTGCATTTAATATAGTTGCAGAGTTTCCTTCCACCTTCTTGACTACTTTTCCTCTCTTTACCCAAAGTTAGGTGTTTGCGTTTCTTCCTTTTTTCTGCCCTCCTTGCGTATCTCTCCCAGCCTCAACTTCCCTCCTGGGATATTGGTACTGCTTCTGAAATGTTGGTCTCCTTACCTGCCCCCCATCCTCCCAGAGGAGCACTATGTGTTTGTCTTAGAGCTGTGTAAATCAGAATGGGTCTTAAATTGATTACCCTCTCCTCCTCCAGAATAACATCCTTCTCATTTTGTTTGTCTGATAATGGTCATGCGCTTCTTACTCGCCTTGGAGCATTCTCATTCCTTTGGCTTAAATTAAGCTTCATCCAGGAATTCACTGAGCCTTGCTAATTCTTCTTATCTCTTTTCCATACTCGCCGTAGCTACGTTAGTCAAGACGCTAGGAACCTGCTCTGATTTGACTGTGGCCTTCTGCATAGTGAGACGGGGCAAAGAGTCAAAGGTGCACTGAAGTAGGAGTTGGAGAGACAGAATTCTAGTCTTGATTCTGCCTTTAAATAAAACACACTCTAAAGCTCTATGACCTTAATAATACAAACCATCTCTCTGGGTCTTGGGTTTGCCACCTATAAAAAAAGAGGTTCTATTTTATAAATGGAGTAACTAACTAACTAAAAGCCTAGGTGGAATTTGTATATAAATCCCTTAGAGATTTGGGTATCTTGGCCTTATGCTGAGACCAGCGTTTGAAATACTAATGGAAAAAGATAAAAAGGGATGGTGTTACCTGCCATTTTGCTGTCACATGTAACCCTCTGTATTGGTTTATTCCATGAATCCTGCTCTTGCAATCTGGACCTCCGGAACAGCAACACCAAATACAGGAGGGGTTGGAAGGTTTTATGTTTTCCCTGAATACAGTCCAAATTTTGTTTGCTCAAGATATATCTTCCCAAAAATGTTTGACAAATGCCTAATTTGAAAATTCGCTTACTGTCTTTGAGCCACCGTTTAGAAGAGAAACCTGGTCTCAAAGAAGTTTGTACACAGTTACTACGCTGGGATCTTAAAACATCAGATAACCCAGGGTGGTCTGCATACACTACATGCTTTCCCTCAAGCAATCTCAAGCAACTTTCTTAGTGTCACTTCATTTGTCCTTATGATTTGTTTAGTTTCAGGACAGGTCACACTGTTTTTGGCAGCTTATAAGATGACAAACTGAGGTATTTTAATATATCCGCCTCTCTGCCAGTTTTCTGCTGAGGAAAATTGAAAAACACTACGGGGGAAAATACAATTTTCCTTGACTATACAATGGGCCTTGACTATAGATTCTGAAAACTTTATTCATTGGAGGGCAGAGTACATTACTATTCCCAGAACATTGCCAACAGCAAAGAGATGATGCTTGGAATCAAATACAGCCCTGTTTCATTTCACCTTTGCTTCGAGACTCAAGGAGAGAGGACAGGGGAGCCATTTTCCAGCAAAGGTCAAATGAGGTCAGAAAAACTTTTATGTGGAGCGTTCTATGCCATAGGACGAGCAGGGAAGAGGTGTAAAATCCATGACTCGTGTGGTTGCCCAGTCCCTGATTCTTCTGTCCAAAGAGTGCTGGATATATCTTGCACAGTGTGGGCAGAACACGTAGGAAGGAGAAAGGAGTCTCTCCTTGGACGTTTCCCATGTGTCGAGATAAGAAATCCAGGTATTCGCTTTCTTGCATCCAAGTCACACAGATGGTGTAAGCAAGAGGCACCTTGGATGCAACGTACCTAAATGGCTTCTTTCGTGGGTTGGTGCCTTAGAGCTCTCGGCGGGAAGAGTGGAGAGTGATGGCAAGGAAGGCATGAGCTCAATCCGTGGCACACCCAGAGGAAGCCCTTCATCTGCTCTTTTTAAGAAGGGGCATTTGGAACTACTGGGTATTTACCCCAAAGATACAAAGGTAGGGATCCGAGGGGGCACGTGCACCCCAATGTTTATAGCAGCAATGTCCACAATAGCCAAACTATGGAAAGAGCCAAGATGTCCACTGACAGATGAATGGATAAAGAAGATGTGGTAAATATGGAAACATGGAATACTACTCAGCCATCAAAAAAACGAAATCTTGCCATTTGCAACGACATGGATGGAACTAGAAGGTATTATGCTAAGCGAAGTAAGTCAGAGAAAGACAGTTATCATATGATCTCATTGATGTGTGGAATTTGAGAAACAAGACAGAGCATCATAGGGGAAAGGAGGGGAAAATGAAACAAGACGAAACCAGAGAGGGAGACAAACTGTAAGAGACTCTTAATCTCGGGAAACAAACTGAGGGTTGCTGGAGCGGAGAGGGATGGGAGGGATGGGGTGGCTGGGTGATGGACACTGGGGAGGGTGTGTGCTATGGTGAGCGCTGTGAATTGTGTAAGACTGTTGAATCACAGACCTGTACCCCTGAAACAAATAATACATTATATGTTAATAAAAAAAGAAGGGGCATTTGGAGCTGGGGGTGTCTGTGGTTTCAGGAGAAGGCAAGAGCGGGGCACAGCTCCAGATGCCAGGCTGAAGGATGGTGAGAAAGGGAACCGTCATGCCTTTCTCATGGATGAGGCTGCTTCTTCCCCACTGGGCTCGGGGTCAAAACTGCTCTTATTTGTGTCTTAACTTAGGAGAGCCTGCTAGGAAAGTGGCAGATGAGTCACCTGTCACTAAGAGTAGGTGTTCTTAGCACCGAGGAAAAAGGAGGATGGCAGGGAATCACCACTGCGGTTTTCCATAAGACGGAATTACCATGTCTTAGCGCCCCTGCTTTAGGTGCTCGGCTCACAAGGTCATGTACAAATACAGTAGCATCCCTGGGTGACAAAGTTGACTGGATTCTGCTCTCAGCAAACTGGATCAGGCCCAAGGAAAAGGCTGAGGACCTTCCTTTTCTTCTTTTTTTTTTTTCTGTTTTCGTTTGCAGGCGGTTCAATACCGTACGTAACAGAAGTCTTCATAATTCAGATAAATACCTGTTCTTACCAAGGGAGGGAGAAACGAGGGAAGATGTGCACAGTGGGATTTGGAGGCTCGGGTGGTGCCGGAGTCACAGGACACAGGAGCAGTGCCCTTCAGTCTGTTGGAATTAATTATAAGGAAAACTTATTGATCCCACATATGTAAGAATGAAGCAGAACCTTCATTCTTACATACTGAAGGTCGCAGAGCCTTCAGCACGTTTTGGTCTGTGCTTCCGACCAGAAGCTGGAATGGAGCACCTGCTCCACAGAGCGTCCTGCTCATCAGACAGGCAGGGGCCTGTCGCTTATGTGGCGTATCCCTTGTTCCTGTCACAAACTGGGGAAAGGACCCACATGGCATCAGACACCAGCAAGCCTCTCCTCCTGATCTAGATGCTGGCCTCCGAGCAACTCCGGACTCTTTTCAGAGCTCTGAGCCTTCCCAAATCATAGGAAATTACATTATCCTCTAAACATCTCACACACATGCAAAAAGACTAGATTTTGCTTTCTGGGGGAAAGTGAAGTTCAGTAAAAGCAAATTCCATGTGGGTCAACAAACAGAATTGGCGCTCAGTACGTTTATAGATTGGCCTGGAACTCGGTATTTCGTTTGTGTTTCTCTGTAGTTGGAACACTTCTCTGCTTTAAAAACACAGTGTCCCTGGCTTTATTGTGGGGCGCCTACCACATGGCAGGCACTGACCTAGATACCAGGGAGGGGCTGCCCACATGACCACGTGCGTCCCTCGGGGGTCTCAGGGTCTAGGGCAGGGACTCTCAATCTTGGCTGAGATTCCATATGCCTGGTCCCACCCTAGGCTTTATGACATGTTGGCTTGGTGTGGCCTGACCAGCAGGACTTTTAAAAATCTCCCCAGGTGATTCTGACGTGCTGCCAAGGTTAAGAACCATGGGATTAGTGTAGGAGGTTCCCAAATGTAGCTGCCAATCAGAATCACCAGGGGAGTTTTTAAAAATATAGATTCCTGGGTCCCGGCCCAGATCTGCGACATCCTGGAAAACTACAGAGAAGGTGTATTTTCACAAGGTCACAGGAGTTTCGGATAATCGACTCAACTGCAGAAACTTCACTGTAACGTACTCACACACGATGGTGATCTAGAAACTTAATGCTCTGTAAGGGAGCTTATAAATCCATACTTTTAATGAAAACATCATCTTACATACTGTCCTTGAGGGAAGTTTCAAATCAGCTGTGAAATAGGAAACAAAACCCATCCGTCTAACGCATTACTCATGCCTGGCTGTTTGCGGTTTGCACACACGTCCCTGGCCGGTCCCTTCTGATCCCCCGTGGAGGGCTGGCTGCAAAGTTCTCAGCAGCAAATGCTGTGTCTATTTTACTATATGTTTATAACGGCTTCACTTTATATTTGCCCTGGAAATGTTACTGATTGCCTTAGTCACTGCCTGTTGCTGGCGTTCACCACCCCATCCACCATCACATGAGTTAACCAGAGCAAAATGGTTATTTTGCGAAGCAAACTGGAGATTTCTCGAAACTAGAGAAAGGAGAAAGATCCCGATTTTTGAGACATGTGCTTATAAAAAAATGTTATATACTGTCAAATAGATATGTTTTATATAAATATATGTTTTATATTATGCATGTAATATGTTATATATAATACATATTTTATATATGTGTAATATGTTATATATAAAATATATACTTCATGTATTATGTATTTCTATATTATATATAATATATAACATTACATATGTAATATAAAATATATAAAATATATATCTTATATGTGTAATGTTATATATAAAATGCCTATTTTATATATAAGATGTATATAAAATGTCTATTTTCATATTATATAATGTATATTATATGTAAAATATAATATATATACTTTATATACATATTATATATATTTTTTTATAGGAAAAGCCTAACCTGTTCTAAGAAATTATCTCACACTGAAATAAAGGCTTTTTCTTCCATTTCTCAATCAAAAGTATAGTCTGTAGAAGAGCAGGGATGTGGTGGCCCTCAGCACACATCTGGAACACTGTAGTTGCCATCACGATTTCGGGGGACACTGATGGATCCAAGCTGAAATACTGAAACAAGACCCAGGTGCCCTTCAGTCTGTTGGAATTAATTATAAGGAAAACTTATTGATCCCACATATGTAAGAATGAAGCAGAACTTTTAAAAAAATCAATCAGGAAAAATGGTAGATCTATGAAAAGGAGAGCAATAGCAAAACTCAAAATGAAAATACTCAGCGGCAGATAATAAAAATACTGAATGTGCTGGCAGAATTCACGGTGTGCTCAGACCATTTCCTTCTCCTCGTAATTGTAAAGGGAAAAGAAATGAACATGGATGTAGTTCCTACTGAATGCCGGAAGCGTGTTTTAGCTCATATGTATTGCGTGAATACTTTGTGCTTAGGTACTGTGCTAAGTGCTTACTACGTAGTACCTCGGGGCGCCTAGGTGGCTCATTCGGTTAACCGTCTGCCTTCGGCTCAGGTCATGATCCCGGGGTCCTGGGATCGAGCCCCACGTCGGGCTCCTTGCTCAGCAGGGAGTCTGCTTCTTCCTCTGTGCTCTCCCTCTCTTTTTTTCTCTCTGTCTCAAATAAAGAAATAAAATCTTTAAAAAATATAGGTAGTACCTCACTTAGTGCTCACCCCACTCCTGCAGGGCATGTAGATTTATCCCCATTTTAAGATGAGGAAGCAGAGACTTGCCTTCTGTAACTTACCCTAAGCACAGATGCTCCGATCAGGGCTAACGTAGATGACCTCCTGAAGCCACCAGCAAAGGCTAGCCCTTTCTCTGGGCAAGGCCAAAGCCCTTACTCCATAGTGGGAGTGGAAAGAGGTGGGAGATGGGGGCCGAGATGGGGGCCTTTTGTACCCAGTGGTTGAGATATTTTGAAGGAAGGCTGGGAAACCCAGGGGAGTAACTAGACATAAGAGTTAAGCGGTAGGGAGGCCCCCACAATGAGGCTCTGCTCTCACTCCTGGGGAAATGATGCAAAACCATTGGCAGCAGGGTGGAACCAGAGCGGATGCTGGTTTGAGAGGCACGATGGGGGAAGTTGGAGCATCCGTGTGGAAATTCCCTACAGGCCGTCAGGGGAATGAGACTGAACTTCAGGTAAGAAAATGTATTCGGATTCTCTCTGTGATAGACACTGCACTCTCTCACAGTGCTCTTTCGGGAACGTCATATGGTTTACATGTTCTAGAGGAAGAGACGGAGGCTCAGAGAGGTGAACTATCTTCCGAGGCCACAGTGCTTTGTTGTCAACAGGGCACGGACTGACTTGATTGCATATCATTTGTCCATTAAACATTTTATTGCCAGTTGAGAGTAGAGTTCTTCCCTGCCCCCAACATTATTTGTTGTCTTTCATTTGCTATGAGGGCCTTCACTGAAAGAGGCCGCCATTTTTGTGTGTGCATTTATAATGTCGTAGACGTTCTGGGGAGGAGATGGGTATTCTGAAGAGGTGAAGTAGGGAAGAGACTGGTTTAACTTGTAATGAGTGTTTGTCCCTAAAGAGTGTACTGCGCTCTGTGTCAGAGAAACCCAAAAGCTTCTATTTATACTGCAGGAATACATAGCAAATAATACAGACAAACCCAAATTTAAAACACGAGTGCATTCGGATTTTATTTTTGAATGTTGATATAATTGAGCATTTGTTCTGCAGACCAGTGTTTAGTCCAGTTTAGGAGAAAAACTTACCAACCCACCAGCGTGGATTATTTCCTAGAAGATGGTTTTAGAGACTTGGTTAAACTTTCTGAACCGATAAGACTGGAAATCCCTCATTAGCGGAGGTGAGGCAAGGAACCTTTTAATTAGACATTGTTGCACCTAACGTCTTTGCTGGAATTGGCTGGTGCTGTGATTCATAAAGGAATTGGGGAAAGAAATCAAGGAAGAAAAGTATTTCTGTAATACAGATGAAAATGTGCCCTCAGTGAAGGAGGTGGGGTGGAAGCCCTTCTCAAGAGACGATCCTAATTTCAACAGCCAGTATTCATAGTTCTTGCAGTATGCTAGACCCTGGTGTAAGTTCTTTGAACATGTGAACTCACAACAAGCCTATGGGGTAAATGCTGGTATTATTCCCACCTTAGAGATAAAGGGACGAGGCACAGCTGGTGGGCGAAGGAGTCAGAATTATAGCACCAGCAGTTAGGATCCCAAGCCTGTGCCCTCAATCCCCCAAAAGAAGGTCATTTGATGCTCGAAAGCAGTTCATTGCTAGAGGTCGCTTGTTTCGAGACACTCCAGCCCGTATGCTAGGACCTGGCCACATTGTCCCAGGCAATCCCTTAACAACTCCGTGAGATAGGGCTTATTCCTATCTCCATTTTCTTAAAGAGGAAATGAAAGCTTAGAAAGTTGAATAGCTCCCCTAAAGTCACCCATCAGCCAATGCCAAACGCCAGCACTGGAGCCTAGACCCGTGTGACACCAGAGTCCAGCCATGCGCTGATTGCCCAGCAGGGAACAATGCCCAAGCGTTGTGGGTCTCTCAATGCAAAGAATTGGCAAAGCATTTCTTCTCTTGGACCAGCTTCTTTTAGCAGTCGATTTGACAGTGTGCCTGACTTCGAGGGTACTGACATTCTTCCAGGGAAAGCGTAATTTTTTTATTTTAAGTGAATGAATACCTGATTAAGTTAATGACACTGAGCCAGGGGGAGGAGGAGCCGTTTGGCAGCCGAATTCTGCAGGGTTCCTGGCAGCTCATTCAGCGTCCTCTGTGCTCCACCAGCTTCGAGCTGGCCGCGTGTGAGCCCCGTGACAGACTGAAGTAATTATTTCGGCTTTTTGATTGAAAACAGCTGCAGGTAGCGAGTTATCCCATTGTCCATTTCGCTGGTGATTGGAAACGACTCAGGGGCATCTTCGGCTTCACTATGTAGCCTCATTCTGAAATAAATGAAGGTGGAAAGTAGGTTTCCCCCTTGGTCTGCTTTTCAAAATGAACCATTCATCTTTGGAGGGTCAGAACTCAGCCACCCATTCACTGAGTGTGAGTCATACCCCTAATTTTAAAACAAACATTTATTTCGGAGAGAATTCTTATCTTGGCTGATTTACAGCTTGTCTCCCTGTCCTTTCTATGCTTGATTTAGGCTGGGTTCAATAAAATTGTTGTCTTTGTAAATACATATTCCTTCCAGTAAACCCGAAGATGACCAGAAGCATTTCCTTGGGATTGATGGTTGAACAGTCTGGACATGGTTTGGGATAATTGGACGTGGACCTTCAGAGGCCTTCCCATCTAGCACACGTCTCTAACAACCTCCCATATGGCCCACTTGTACTTCCTGCTGCAGGAAGGCTCGGAGGTTAATCATCTCACATGAGAATTTGTGTTTGAAATGGAATCTCTAAGCGCAGATGCTTTTCAAATGCACAGTATTTTATGTTCTTTGTCATGAGTTCAATGTTTGATCCAACACTGTATCATTATATCCAGAAACCTAGAAAAAGATCCAGAAACGCTTTGCCTTTTAGGAGCCAACTTCTAGGAAAGACGAAACTGCAGTAGGCAGACAGAGGATGAAGACAATAAACCAACAAAGACAGGTCGGCAACCTAGAATGTCAAGGGGTGATGCAATTTCAGGCTGTACCCAGCCCAGGGGGGGGTCACGATCTAAGGAGGAGGACACACGAACACAAGTTTCAAAGACAGCGAGGGCAATGAAGTAAGACCAGGTATTTATTTTAAGTGCTGGTAAGCCTCGGAGAAGCAGGGCATGGGCAAGACTGCAGTGGTCTTGTGTGGCTTGGCTGAGATTTTGGGAACGTTTACAAAAGAAAGTAACAGTCAGGGTCCCCGCTGTGGGCAGAGGCGTGGAGGGGGTGGCGGGTGTTAGCCCAGGGGCCGGACTGGGAGGAGAGTGGAGCAGACAACTGTCGGACAGTGGGGGTGTTGTGGGCGGAATAGGGCAGGACACGGAGGAGAGGCACGGGATATGGGGTTGGGAAAGAGACACGTGAAAGAGAACTTAGAACAGTGGTGCCCAAAGTATGGTTCCCAGACCACCAGCATCTGCAGCCTCTGGGACTCCAGATGTGAGAACCACTGGATTAGAAAACAGGCAACGGGGCGCATTTATGGAGGTGCAGCGGTTGGTGTGGAAAGGGCTCAGAGCCGAGGGATACGCGCACCCAAGGGTCCAGAGCCCCGGATGTTTGAGGGTTGGAACGGGACACAGCTGCAGCCGCTTGCTTACTGTTATCCATGGCGCCTTCACGCTGCAGTGACAAGAGTTGAATTATGACAGACACCGCATGCCTTGCAGAGCTGAAAATATTTACTAGGTGGCCCTTCCCCCAAAGCTTGCTGTCCCTGACACAGAGGGTGGGGCTGGCCTCCCCTGGGGATAAAGTACAGGGTGGGCAGAGGAGGATGGGGATGCTAGCCAGCCCTCTGTCCTGAGCCAGCAGCGACGGGATAGAGAGTTTGGGGGTGCCGCCTGAAATGCATCCTCCTTACCTTCTTATCGCTCGTCGTCCCTGCTGGGAATGTGAAAAAGTGCGTATCATCAGAGGGCTTTTAAAGATGCCCTGAAGCCCTGAAGTCCTGCCAGGGAAAGCAGGTGATCTCTAGCAGGTGTTTTGGCGAGTTGTGCAGCTCCAGGCAGAACAGGGGGAAGGGGTGTGGGAGGGGGGCGGGGGGGGCAGGGGCACTGCCCAGTTTGAAAACAAAATTGCAGTGGATTCGCAGACTTTTAAAATTGTGCCTTGTAATTTTGAGAAATTCTTTTTTATCGTGATAAAATATACATAACGTAAAATTTCCCATCTTAGCCCCTTAAAAGGGGACACTTCAATGGCATTGGGCACATTCACGTTTTTGGGCAACCATCCTCACTATCCGTCTCCAGAACCTTCTCATCATCCCAAACTAACTCTGTGTACACACTAAAACAGTAGCTCCTCACCCCTCTCCCCTACCTTGGTCACCTCTGTTCTGCTTCCGTCCCTGGGAATTTGCCTACTCTAAGTACCTCTTACAAGGAGAATTGTACAATATTGTATTTCTGCATCTGGCTTCTTTCACGTAGCATGATGGTTCCAG